>NC_056726.1:1429965097-1429990097 GCF_019279795.1 Protopterus annectens
ATATGCTTTGTTTGGATTCAGGTTTTGGAGTTCATTTTCAATATAATCTAATTTGATGCTAGTATCTGAGGTTACCTAGATGTTGCTAGGACAAATTATTACCCCCTTTGTGGAGCCAAACTGTTTTACATAAGGTTTTGTAAATACAATCTGTTGTGTCTGAGAATACATTTTATAATTCATACACAGTTTATCAGTCTGTATGTCTTTACTCCTTCCACATTTTGTGTATCTATAAAAAGGTTTCCTGTTATGCTCAACATCTTTATATAAATTTTTTTCAATTCTTTCTTGATCTTGTCTCATGCTATCCTTAATTTGTTTGTCCAGCTTGTTTATTTCAGTTTTCAAAGTTATAGTTTGACTTGTCTTCCATTTGTAATATGTTTTGATTCTCACCTTAACCAGGTATCTTGTTCTTAGGAAAATATAACCCTGATGTTGTATGCCTAGATCCTGATGTTAAACATTTTTTTTACTTTTGTTGCACTCAAACAATGTCTTCCAAAAATTTCCACATTCCATCTGCTGTTTTTTTTTTCTACTAAACACATTACTCCAGTTAATTTTATTTTTTTGTTTCCATATAATTTGTAATTAACCATGTGATAGTGTTCAATCTCGCCGTTTGTTCTTACACATGGGTTCGGAGCCGATCCTCGGCTCCGTGCCGGCCTCTTGCAAGCTCTGCATCGAGAAGAAGCTCGAGACAATCTAATACCCACAATCCCCCTCTGCCTTTACCTCAGATCTAGTTTGTCAGCTGCTGCATACGCATCGTTGGGAGCTAGCTCGAGAGTTTCTAAGCTAAGATATAATTTTTTTTTTTGTTGTATTTTATTAAGAATTCTATTCTAGTTGATATTATCAGTATTAACAAGTGTGATTGTGTTGTGGTTCTGTAATTCTTTGGTACCGTTAACCTTATTTTTCGGTATTTTTGTATCGGGGCCTACACCCTTTACATCTTTCCATATTGAGACAAATTTCTACCGGATTTGACATTTACCTGATTGTGACTAATTTTTCTCGAGTTGTATATTATTCTACAATGTCTGAGAAGGCAAAGTCTGGTTTCAAGCGTTGTCAGTGTGGCCAAAAAATGTCGGTCACTGACAACCATAGTTCCTGCGTCTACTGCCTTGGCCCTCTCCACTTACAAGAGGATTGTTCCATCTGTCACTCTTTTAGTGGGAGGGTCATGACAGATAGGCGCAGGAAACTGATGGACAGAGGTCTATTGAAACCGGCTTTCCAAGAGGCTTTGGATGCTTCTGACCAGGCATCGAAGTCCTCTAAGGAATCGAAGACGTCGGAGCCTAAGTCATCGGCTCCGAGCTCTTCTTCAAAGGTTAGATCACTGGTTCCACAGACTTCAGGGCCGAGTGTTCAACTGGTGTCGGTTCCTGAGCCTCAGTCTTGGAACCGGTGATGGAGCTCCCTCCGGCCATATTGAGGTCGGCTCCGTCTTGGTTCCTTCGACCCGTTCTTCCTCCAAACTTTCGGATGTCGATGTGGATCGCGTGGTGCAGAAGTTGTTGGAGCATTCGGCCCTCTCTAAACTTATTTCGGTTTCCACCCAGTTGGTGTCGAAACTTGAAGGCCTTCCTGTATCTCCATCCATTCCTCCTCCGAGACCGATTCAGTCTTTGGAGCCGGAAGAGGCTGATCTGCTGATTGTGGAGCCCTCGGTCCAGAACCGCCTTTCTCGGTCTGTTCCTCACCTCGACTCCGGACCCGGTACCGAGTCTCGGAGCCGACGGTCTGTTCTTGGTTCGGGGCCGAGTCGAACCGACGTCGGTTCCGACTCTCCCCCTCGGGCCTCGCACGGATCGATTCGGCTCCGTCCTCGGGGTCGATGCCTTCGGTGCCTGTGTCGGGATTCTTCCCATTTCTTCGAACCGAGACTCTTCGATGCGGGACCCGGAGCGCTCGACCTGATGAGGAAGGTGTTGTCTACCCAGACAACCACATCAGTGGAAGCAGTTTCTCCTCCCCATAAAGGGCCTTTGTCTTCATCTGCACCCACGGCCACATCCAAGCGTCGGGCACCAGTGCCTCAGCCACCCCTGGAGGGTGCCCCCTCTTCCACCGAGGCTTCTTGGATGCTCCCCGCAGGAAGTCCCTAGGAAGAGACTGTGTAAGAGGAGACACTTGGATTCTCCACAGGAATCCTTGACATCTGATACTGACTTAGATGAGTCAGAGGGGTCCCCTAAGTCACCTACAGAAGATGTCTCTTTTTCAGACATTTTGGAGATCCTGAAACAGAGAGGTGACTGGCAGTCCCTTCCCCTTCTGAGGATGAGTCAGTTCTGCTGAAGGCATTTGGTACTCGCCTTCCTCCTCCTGGGTCACTCCGCCCTTGACGAACTAATGGAACTTATTGCTCGAAGGCGCGTGGAGACTCCTGACACAGTGGAACCTGTTCCAAGAAAACCGAAAAGTACATCACAGCACCACAGGATAAGTCCTACCTTACAAAAGGAGTTCCAGTAGACGCTATGGTGGTGGCTGCAGCCACGAAAAAGGAGATGTCGGAGTCTTCTCGTCCGTCCATCCGCCTAATAAAGATTCTAGGACGATGGATAGATATGGGAAGCGCATTTTTAGTTCAGCGGCTTTTTCCATGCGGTCCCTGAACTATTTGACCCATTTTACGCCTGCAGAGGGATCTAGTCAAAGAGTTGGGAGATACCGTGCAGGGTGCTAGAGGTGCAGCTGTCTCAGAGAAAGTGACAGGCCAACTTAAGAGCCTAACATCGGTTGTTAGCTCGTCCCTGAGGCTGATTTCCCTCGCAGCCGAGGGTTCGAGTAGGGCAGCAGCTTCAGCGATTGCTCTTCGTAGACAATCCTGGATGCGCCTATGCTCCTTTGCGGAAGCCTTCAAGTCTTCCTTTACAAACGCCCCATTTGACGGTGCCACTCTTTTTGGCCCCAAGGTAAAGGAGACCCTTACCCGGTGTGAACAAGAGGGAAAGACTCTGTCTGCTGTCGGAGTCGTTTTCCACCCCAACCAGACCCGTACCCCAAAGGGCAACGCGTGGGAAAATGTGGTTTGAAAACCCCAAGGGTCTTTCTCGGGCACACAGGATGATGCCCCCTCTAGAGGCAGAGGAGGGGGCAGAGGTGGAAGACGCCACCCTGGCGGCAGAGGGGGTCCGCAACATCAAGGTGACAGGGAAACACTCCCTGGTAAACCTTTCCAGCACTCCTGAGAGGAGGCCCGACTGTCCTGCTCTGGAGGCAGTCGGGGTCGCAGCTTTATACCCTCAGGCCTGGCAAGATATAACTACAGACAAGTGGGTAAAAAGCGTAGTCACCAGAGGTTACTCCATACCCTTCCTATCCTATCCCATTCCAAGGAAAAGACTCCCAGATGTACCGCCCCATCTGCGAGAGCCAGCAGCTTTAGAAATTTCAAAGTTGCTAGAAAAAAAGAGTCATCCAGCCAGTCCCAGCGGACCAGCAAGGATTCGGGACTTACTGAAGGTTCTTTTAGTTCCAAAGAAAACAGGGGACTGGAGGCCCATTCTAGACCTAAGCTGCCTCAATACTTTCGTCAAGAAAGAAAAGTTCCGAATGGTCACGCTTCAATCGATCCTTCCATTCTTACAGAAGGACCAGTGGATGTGCTCAATAGATCTAGAGGATGCATACTACCACATCAAAATGGCCAGGGCATCCAGAGATCATTTGCGCTTCGGCTGGGAGCCAGTCACTTTCAATTTCGAGCCCTGCCCTTTGGTCTGACCTCAGCCCCCAGGGTCTTCACCAAATGCATGGCAGTGGTAGCGTCTCACTTGAGGCGCCAGGGATTCCAGATGTTTCCGTATCTGGACGACTGGCTCCTTTCGCCACCACCCGCGTCAACTACTGCAGGCCAGAGACTATGTTCTTCAACTGTGTGTTCACCTAGGGATCTCCGTAAATTTCGGAAAATCCTTACTTCAGCCATCACAAAATATCTTGTTCATAGGAGCAGAGTTAAACACCGTCAATTAATTCTGAGGCTTCCCCAGAAAGGATATTATCACTGCAGACTCACATCGTCTTCTACTCTTGTCAAGGAAATCTCCTGCAAAACTAGTACTGAAGGTGTTGGGCCTCATGTCAGCCTCCCTTATTGCAATTCCCTGGGAAGGCTGCACATGAGAGTTCTACAATGGCTACTGTTTGCTCAATGGTCATTTCAACAACTACCTCTAACACACGAGATTCTCATAACAAAGACTTGCAAAACAGATCTAAACTGGTGGCTCCAAGCGTGCAACCTTTCCCAGGGAGGCCGTTTGTGTTACCCACCACAGTTACGGTGACCACGGACGCTTCCCTGATAGGGTGGGGGCATCTTTCAGGGACAGACAGTCCAAGGCGAATGGACCAATTTGGAGTACAATCTGCACATCAATGTTCTAGAGTTGAGGGCAGTGTTTCTAGCGTTGCAACACTTTGCTCCCCTTCTTCCTCTAGGGACTATTGCAGTTCAGACGGACAACATGTCGGTAGTCTGGTACATAAACAAACAAGGGGAACCAAGTCCTATCAACTATGCAGAGAGGCCATGAGAATTTGGCAGTGGGCGGAGTCCACGGTCGCTTAATAGCAACGCGACATCCCGGGTCATCCAACGCGTCATAGCCGACAGGCTCAGCAGAGCAATTCTGCAACCACACGAGTAGACTCTGAAATAGTCAGTGGCGAAAAGGATTTATCGCCGATGGGGCCAGCCTTCCTGCGACCTGTTTGCGTCTCCAATGAATGCCAAATGCAGGAGCTACTTTGCCCTATTACCCCCTCCAGGGGAAGTCCCCAGGGACGCACTGGTTTACGATTGGCCCCGGGACTCCTATACGCATTTCCCCCATTTCCTCTGATATCTAAATTTCTCCAGAAAGCCAGGAACCTTCACAGGACGATAATCCTCATTGCTCCATTCTGGCCTCGTCAAATTTGGTTTCCCTTCCTGAAAATTCACTGCATTCGGGGACCCTGGATTCTGGACCCAGAGCCAGATCTATTGACTCACTCGTCAGGGGTTCCCCATCCCGCTCCTGTCACTCCATCTAGCAGCTTGGCTGCTCCAATTCCCAACTTAGCCAGGTCTGATCTCTTGTCACCAGCAGTCCAGGATATATTAGTGGCTTCGCATAAAGCTTCCACTACTAAAACATATACTAGCAAATGGAAACGGTTTGTATTCTGGGCTTAATACACACCACGTTGATCCTTTATAGCTCCTTTGAATAAGATATTAGAGTTCTTAACAGACTTATTTCATCAGGGTGCTTCTCCTGCTACTCTAAGAGTTCAATTGGCTGCCATTTCAATTTCCATGTGGAAGAATGTGGAGCTCCTATCATGGCTCACAGACTTTGTAAAGCCTTTTAAAAGGAGTTTTCATATTAGACCACCGGTCAGATCTCCTACGTCACCTTGGAGTCTAAACTTGTTGCTATCTAAATTAATGTTGCCCCTTGGACCTGCCTCTTCTTGCCCATTAAAATTTTTGTCCTGGAAAACTCTCTTTCTGGTAGCCATTACTTCTGCTAGACGAGTGTCTGAACTTCAGGCTCTCTCCATCAAGCACCCTTATTTGATCTTTCACTCTGACAGAGTTTCTCTTCGAACCAATTCATCCTTCCTCCCTAAAGTGTGTTCTATTAACAATATTAATCACTCCGTTGAATTACCCACTTTCTTCAAAAACCACTCCAACAAAATGGAGTATATGTTACACAAATTGGATGTTCACAGACAGCTAAGGTTTTATTTGGATAGAACAAAAGATCACAGGAAAACAGATCAACTCTTTGTGGCTTTTGCTGATAGCAGGAAAGGACTTGCAGTTACCAAAAGAACTCTTTCTAAGTGGTTAACGGATTGTATAATCTATGTCTACGATTCTGCAAATCAACCCCTTTTACACAAACCCAAAGGACATTCCACAAGATCAATATCTACGTCTTTGGCTCATGCAGCTCGCCTACCTCTGGATGCTATTTGTGCGGCTGCTACCTGGTCTAAGCCACATCCATTTATTTCTCATTATAAAGTAGACAAGGTTTCTAGGGACAGGGCAACCTTTGGTACCACTGTGCGCGAGAACGCCCTCCGTGAGTTCCTCAGGATCAAGGAGCTAGGACGCTACCCATGTGTAAGAACAAACGGCGAGATTGAACACTATCACATATAGAAGTTATGTCCTTACCATAACGTTCCATGTGGAGTGTTCATCTGCCTTTGTTCTTACAGTCCCACCCTCCCACCCTTAGGAAGAACGTTCTTTGATGCCTGGCCAGAAGCATTTTTTGCTACTGTCATTATTCTGTGTACATAGTTGGTATACACATATACTTTATATGTGTCTGTTTATATATGTATAGGTGTATGGCATGAATGTGCTATTATGTAGATTGGTTTGCTTGCAAACTAGATCTGAGGTAAAGGCAGAGGGGGATTGTGGGTATTAGATTGTCTCGAGCTTCTTCTCGATGCAGAGCTTGCAAGAGGCCGGCACGGAGCCGAGGATCGGCTCCGAACCCATGTGTAAGAACAAAGGCGAGATGAACACTCCACATGGAACGTTATGGTAAGGACATAACTTCTATTTCTATGCATTGATTTAGATTTCACTTTGGCATAATTATCTAGCAACAAATTAACCTTTACAACATCATAATCACTGCACATCAAGGGTGGTAACACTTGGCTTGAAGTAACATTAATTTATTTAGGAGCACAAACAATGTCTATCATTTTCCATTCTCTGGTAGTTTTTTTTTTACAGTCTAAAGCAATTGTTGTTCCTGATGTCTTCCATGTAGTTTCTGTATAGTTTTTTGCCTCCTAATTTCAGTAGAAGCCTGTCCAAAGAATGATTGGCAACTTAATAATAAACTGGAGAAATTGATGTCATCAGAAACACATATACAACTTTAGTTAATAAGTGAAAAAAGATATACTTAATTTGATAATGGACTCATAGGGATTAGGGATTTCAAAAAAAACAACAAAAAAAAAACATGAATCCTCCTGTGGAAGGGATGGGAAAGAGATTGCCTTTATGGAAAGGTAGGTAATAGGCTGCCATAGATGTGCTTTGAAGTGGATGAGTATTGTGATAAGGGTTATTCTGCAGATCTCTGCACAGTTAGGAGGTATGTTTACTGAGAGTATGATAGATCACACTGCTGGTAAGCATACCTGTCAACTATGGAGAGTTTTATAGAATATTCCTGAATTTTCACATATTTTGCTATGTCCTTCACAGAAGATTTTATTGAGCATATCACAATAGAATGTCTGGATGTTTAACAATACTTCATTTTCTGGCCTTCTTTCTGTTGGTATATGCTGGATTTATAATAGGCATGCTGAATCGGCCGTTCAAACAGCATGACATTTTTGAATACAAATGACCCTTTATTGTATAATTCAAACTACAGCATACAGAAAGTAAAACAACTGCATGCAATCAATACTTACACAATCATTATGAAAATGATAGTTACATTATTACTTCATAAATGAAGCAGCAAATAATTAAAGTATTATATTCCAACTTCAAGCAATCATATAAAACTGTATATATCTTGAAGCCTGAACTCATAATTTACTTTATAGGGTTTGTCCAACATCTGAAATAAACTCCTGCATCTAATCCCTTTGGAGTTTTCACAATAATAGCTAAACTAAAACCACACAAACCTGTAACTGCTGTGTCTCAATATAAAGGATGCCTACAGTTTGTCTTCCAATAATGTTTGTGAACATAGTCGAGTTGTTTACATGGTAAAAGAATCCACTAAATAATGAAAGATTTTCAATTTATGCTTGTGAACACAGTTCACATATTCATATGATGAAGGATTCCACTTATTGCTGAAACCTGTAATATTCTTATAGCTGGTTTTTCATACTTACTGATGTCATTGTGAACAGCATGTTGTATGCAATAACTTCTCTAATTTACTGACACACCTATTGATTTTCAGTAAAGGGCTATACATAAGTAATACCCTTCTGTGATATGACTAGTCATCACATTTCACACCAACAATCTCAATAAGCTATATGGGGGGTATTCAGTAAAAGGTAAAGAAATATGAAAAGGATGACTCTTTACTCCTTTAAGTATATCTGTAAGGATGGCTATATTAGTGTATATCTGAACAATAACATATATTGGTATATGAATGCACATTAGATCATGCCATTTCTCAATATGTTTTGGAATGAAAGTGCACACTTTAGCCTAGTATTTATTTTTCAATGCAATCCAAGGCTCCTTCTGCATTCAGTAAAACAGTTAATCATAGTATTTAGAACTGTGTGGCTTATAATCTTTATGTTTAGTGTCCTTGTTATGAACTACAGTGGACCTAGTGCACCACTCATCTGTAAAGGGGGCAAGCATTTTAGAATTTAATTTCAAACCAGGAATTCATGACTGACTTGTAGTGGAATTGATCTGAGTGTGTGTGTGTGCGTGTGTGTCTGTGTCCTTACTCACACATCTGCACTTCAGGGCATGTGTGTTTGTAAGTGTGCAGGCAAACCTTCCAAGGTTTTATCATGAAATCTTATAAGAAAGCTGCCAAAAAGAGAAATACCTTTTCCAGTCCAACGTGCTAGTTAATATCAAACCTCTTCACATAAGCACGGCAGATTGTTTGCACGTATACAAAAGTACCTCATCTTGGAGACAAGCCTTTAAAACCTGATATCATTTGTTTTTCTTGTATGATTGAAGTGGCAACATATTCTTCTTTTTATTTTACAAGATGTGTTGATTTGCCGCCCAGGAACTAAACATGGTCTTTTTCAACAAATGCCTTATGTGACAATTTTAATTTCTTGTAAGTGACAAAAAAGCTATATTTTTCTTGTATTCTGGGAAGCACTTCACTGAATAAAAATGAGGAACAATTTTGTTTCAAGTTAACCCACACACTATTTTATAGTGCATGTTAATAATAGTTTGCAGTTTTACAAGTCATTACATTTTGATGAAATATATGCTACCAAAAATACATATATTCTGCGATACATTTTTTCTAAGTAAAGATTTCTTGTAAACATAACCTGTTATGCTTCAAGTAAATACACTATATATTATGGAATTATTTTAAAAGAAGTGTGACTGTGGGGACGATCTCACAGAAATTTGACTTACAAAATATAAAAATCAGGAACAGAAACTCAGGTTAGTTTTGACTGAGTTGTTATTGCCACCAAATATTCTCTGCAACAGTCTCATTCTTGTAGAACATCATCCCTTAAACAGCACTCAGTACTGGACTTTCTGTCTAGAGCAAAAAAAAATCCTTCCAGTTATGCATTATTAATTATTAAATTGGCTCCTGTAGTTGTGGAGCAACTGGATGGGGCTGCTTTTCCTGACAGCCCGAAGTAAAGGCCAGCTCTGTGTTAATCTGCCCCTTCTTCTGCCTTTCCTGTCCCTGATTATGATAGACTGACAGTAAGCCATGCTGAGTGCTTATGGTTAGTCCCTTTTCATGCTCATTTACTGGTTGTAGGGATTCACTGTTAGACTTTTTCCTCCAGCTTGGGTATTCCACTCGCCATCCAATGGCCATGCAGTTTTTCCATGCAGTCTCATTCTGGAGTATTCCATCCCTGTCCTTGATGATATCAATGTCAACCTCAGGGCCAACATCATTTTCTTATACTAAGGTATTGATTTTGATACCATGCAACTCAGAGTCCTTGTTCTCAAAGATGGACTTCTATAATGTTGCTACCACCTCACCTATTCTCTCATTGTAAGTGCTCCTCCTGCACTGATTACAGACATCAGGCCATCATTGGTAGTGGCAGTGCCTGATCTTTTGTCACGTTTGTCTGTGCCCGCATATCTTGCTCTGGGGTTCTTAATCCAGAGTCTCTCACCATCGATACATTTTCTGACATCAGCTTGAGCTCTGACCAAGGCAATGGCAATGTTTTTATCACTGGATTCCATTTACATTGCATATTCTACTTCCAGTGGGATCACCTCTAATACCAAAATACCCTAATCATAACCCCCTAAGTCTTCCAGCCTATTGCACTCCAGAGCAAGTCAAAGGGACTGCAGTTGCTCCAGAACCTGACACACGGATCTTTTCCACAAAATGGCCTTTTTTCTTTCTCAGACTCTTGTCCTTTGAATAGACCCAAAAAAAATCCAACATAAAGCAAATAATCTAGACTTACTTTCAAGTTTCTGACAGAAAAGTGTGTTTTCTCTTCCTCATTTCTCCCAGATGACCCCATGTTTGGAGAGTGTTTAGAAATGAGGCGTGAATAGTAAAGATGGACCACTGTCTTGATGCCCTTCCCACAGAGTAGGTTGCAGAAGGCTTGGAGTCTACCTAACAGTCTTATGGGTGGAACCTCCTTCAATGAACATCATAAATGATGCCAGAAAAATACCATAGAAAAACCTTGACACAATGATCCTATTTTGAAAAAGGATGAATTCATCCTCTGTCCACCAGGAAAGTAGACCTTTTGGTCTGAAATTGCCAAAAATGACACCATTGCTGCAGGAGCAAACTTGAAGAGGTTTTCAACTCCAACACCCAAGCAGTCCAGCCTCAGATAACGAATCAAGAGTGATGGACAGATCTGTAAAGTAGTTTTATGTGTCGGGCACCCCTGCTATACAGGTACTCAATTATATTATGCATTTGCTGGACTTTTGGAAGAACACTACTGATGAAATATACCATACTATCGAGGAGAGACTGGCTGAGATAATTACTTTCCTTATCCTCTACCACCTCAACTATGATAAATCTCGTGATGCATGTTCTTTATAATACAACAGGCAGGAAAGGTAGAGCTACTGTTTCCAGCATTTCTGTTTGCAAACACATCTGGTTTAACTTGAGGGACTTTACTAAGGGTACCAAAGTTACCCTTATGGGCTTATCCTTCTCAGATCTGTGGTTCACAGTTCAGAAGTACCTTGAGAAATTGGGAACACAGGGCAAGACCGTCATGACTGTGAGTGCTAAATTTCATCTCCCATGACGCACTTTTTCAAGAATATAGAGTAGCCAGCAGCAAATGTGACTTTTGTATGGCACACAACTTAAAACACTCATCAACAACTGGAAGAGATGATGCCCAATTTGCAAGACAACTTTCAACCATATTGAAGATATCAGTTCAAATCATACTCCAGGATGCTATGGTCCATTCACAGACATTAGCAGCACTTCTGAGGCATTATTTGACTGTCACACTTTGGTGAATTTGTGGGTCTTCTTTCCATACACCGGACTGCTTGGAAGTCTTTATCATTATGGACACGTGTACAAGGACAATGATATTTAGAGTGTACAAAATCCCTTTCCAAACCTAACCAGTCCCCATATCCTCAGCTTACCAGTATGTTCCACCCCTTGTCTGATTGACTCATCCAATCAAAAAATCTCCACAAGAAAGCAAATGTTAAACTTCATATCAAAAAGAGCCACCTAAGATGTTCACCAAGATGAAAAGGGTAAGGATTCTATTCAAAGTCAATTTTATTATAAAAAAATCAAAATATCTTAGAACAGTCATGGATTTAAATAGTCTAAACTCTATGACCTCATAAAAAAAGGTTTTGCATAGTCAAACTGTAGCCTATCCTTCCCAGTCAGGCAGAAGGAGATGGGATGCACTATTTAGATCTCAGAAATGCCTAGTTATACATAATTTCAGCCAATATGTTAAGGAGGTACATATGCTTCTGGGTAAGTGCTAGTCATTGCCAGTAATGGCTGCTTTCATTCAATTTAACCTGAGTCCTTATGGTGTTCTCTAAGTCTAGCCCACATGAGGCTGCAGGGAGCCAAGAAGTTTCCATAACTGGATAACTGTCTAATTACCTGCAGCACTGGCTTAAGCTTTAGCTGCCTGCAGGGAATCCCTCACATTCCTTTAGCTGGGCTATCACAGTGAACCTGCCAGTTAGAACACAGCAGTACATTCAGAATCTCAACTGTTAATGAGCTGCTTCCTGTAACCAAATGGTACACAGTTTGATTCTCTCCACTTCCATCTGCTTACTCTGTGACCCTGAGCAAGTCACTTAACTAGAGAGGGCTCCTGGTTTGTCCTGAAAAGGGCTAAATCATATAATAGGCTTTCCCATTTAACAAATATATAAAACACTTGCAAAGTGTCAGCTGCTTACATACATCATTTGCAATCTGGACACCATTCAGTGCTGTGCCTATCTACAACTAGATCAGACACATTCCATAGAGACCAGAGTTTGCACAATTATATTGTCTAATCAAGTTTAATTTGTGTTATGCATGAATACCACAAGGTTAAAGTTACCAGCTTTCCTAACGGTACTCTATGCTGGAATCCAGCTGAGTCTGTTTCAGTATAGGTCAGTATCCAGTGGTCTCAGAATTTACAACTTGTGCTCCACTTAATCAGAATAACCAAATTATGATGTTCCAACCCTGACTTTACTTCTCCAGTCTAGACAGGCTGACTTAGTTACTGTAAGGCCATAGTCAATTAGTATTAACCACTTTTTTCTCTACTGTACAGTGTGAATCATATGTATTTACTTCCTTTGGTGTATTTAATTGTTATTCTGTTTAGGTGGTAAAAATAATTGCATATGGCATCTTTTAGCTAAGTATGAGATTTAAGTTCTTCTGCTGTAAGATTTCACTTTATGTGCGTAAAATGTCAACATTTGCCTTTTTTTCTTAATCTCTCCAGGTAGTGGGACAAAACCTAGTTAGTCATGTTGGTAAAGAAACAAAATTACTGACTAACAAAGAAATAAATATATTTCCTGTCATAACATACTTAATTTTGAGGCTAAGCCTGCCTTAATATGGGGGGGTGGGGTATTAATTTCTGCTATTTTTTTATTGATGTTGGTCTTAGATTTATTTACTTTATAAAAATTGGTTAAAGGGGGTGCATTAATTGGATGAACCCATGACATTGTTGATCTTGATTTTTTAAGACATTCCCAGGGATTCATGAAGCTCGGCGCAAAGCCGGCGTAAGGCTTGTGCCTGCCATGAGGCATATATATATGGTGTAGTAGCGTCATATGCATATTAATGAAAGCACGCTGCCGCCACATCCACGTGCATAGGAAACATGCGTGAGTGCATGGGGTGTTTGTAAGTTGCGCCCGGAGGCGTGTCAATGTCGGCTGTCGATGAGCAACCTAAACTGCTGAATATTATAGTCTGCCTGCAATAGTAATCGCACCTATCAGTGTCCATGGATAATAAAACTTATGCAAAGCATGCAAGACAGTTCCTGGCCACACAAAATTGAGAATCAAACAGAAATGCATGCAACACAATATGGAGTTTCCATCCTTGGAACAAATGATATTTAAAATCGTGTGTTCGTGATGTACTGCACTGTAAGTAGTTATACCGAGTGGAAGTGAAGTGCATCATGTCAGCGCGCCGCCAATACACACTTCCAACCCCATGGGCAGGGTCACCAGCAGTCCCACATTGGTAGTGATAGTACACAGCTGGGCAGTTGTGGCCATTGCAAAACATCACAAGTGTAAAGTACCCTCTGACCGTATAATATAATTTGTCCTACATTGCATAATAATCACATACAACAAATGCCCGTATTGGACATGACATATAACAACAAATATAAACAAGGAAATGAAACAGACGGAGCATATAAACCGCCGCAAAAGTAAGCCAACATGTATGCATAAAATGACAGCAGCATCCGTAGTACAGTCTGTGGATATGTGTTCTGTCATACAATCTGAGTACTGTCCAGAAGATATGCCATCCCGGCCGCATGAAAAGGTAGCAACACTAACAATGTCCATAGCATGTCAGCAAACTCCGGACATATGCGGTCTAAGCCATTCTTGTCCACATGTGTGAAGGTACAACGGGAATTACCCGGGTGGACATTACATGTCATGAAAGATAAGTCTTGTGTGTGTACCTATGTGACCTATGTGCGTGTTGTGCAGCCATGTTTAAATTTGAAAATGCCACAGTAGTCCTCACAACCATACAGTTACCTGACATATGTACTTTATGCAATGTGTTCCCTTGACCGTGCCATGAGACAGCAACCAAACAAGGGATGGATGGAAGTGTCTGTAATATGTGTGTGGGTGTATGCAAACTGTAATAATCCCTAAAGGCGAAACTGTGTCGGATGCACAATAGACCAAACTGGAGGTGTATGACGGAGCAGTGTGCGAAGTGAGGGTTACCACCACTCTGTCCTGCTGACAATAACAAAACAAATGATAAATGGCCTGAGATATCATGACAAAATATATTCCCTAACTTATTACTGATACATGCATACGTCAGTGATGTCGTATTTTAAACACCTACATCCTAAATTAAATGGTATAAGCAGCTTAAATACTAAACAAATAACCTGTACTATTGTCAAAGAAGTGAAGTTCTGTCCCATGCACTGTCCATGGTATATGCTATGCTGCAAAGTCACGTAGTAATACTACAACTACCCCACATTGCCCAATGGAAAATGTGCCAATCCAATGTGAATCAGAAAGAAACAAAGAACAAACATATAACAATCGTAAAGTAACCTGACAGTCCATATTGTATACCAAAATCACACAAACATATGAATATTAAAATGTGCTATACACATGAACATGAACGTAACCGGCACATACACATAGGATGGTATATGCGGAACCGGGACATCCAAATGCAAAACCCATGTATGCATAATGCAATACCAACATCCCCTGTATAGCACACAACCTGCACCAAAGTCCAAATGTCCACCAAATCCAGCCATACTTAGGCTACCAGCCTTGCGCAGCCGTACACCTACACATAGCGAGTATTACCCATATGTAGTAAGAAGTATCACCCTAGGCAGTGTCAGGATTGCAAACTATGTATCCCATGTTTGTAAACATCTCATCACATTTTCATAAATCCAAAAGCCCGTGCATTCATGTTTTGGCAAAATCTGTGTACATCCCGCTTGGGATAAGTAACCTGTTTAAACAACAGAGTTGTTTACACACCACGATGTCTTGTACTGTACACATCTGGACAAAAGTTGTATGTGTAGTCACGGTACTGTCCAGTGTCTAGACGGACATGCATGACATACTACACAGGACGGAACACCTGTCCATCATGCAGGTCTCCCCACATGAATTGAAAGAATATATTCTACTCAATCACATACTGACACCACACCTCTCAACCTATTACAGCAACAAAATCTGGACAAAGCCTAAAATGATAGGTGGACAAATAGGGACAGATGTAAATATTGCTCTCACAAACTTCGAAAGTTGACAGAATAATAGTGTGTACATTAGCATGAATTTTGTGAAGGATGTGGGGTAGTCCCTGAATATTACAGAGGTCCGTACATATTTACAGTAACAAACCTTCACATTTGTATACCGTACTACTGCATACCTGTAGTTAATTCATGTCCAAAAAAATAATCCTCGTAAGAATGAATACAGGAAATAGTCAAATGTGAATGGGAGCACCACTCACCGTGGAGTATGTATTGTAACCACCCCCACCCATATTATGTATTGCCAACATAATAAGCTGCTGACAGGTGCCCAAACACCTGTGTCTGTAAACACAGGTAAAAATGTATAAAATGGACAAACTCTGTCCATGTGCTTTGTCTGTTATTTGAACATGGTCAGGGCAGTTCTGATCACCAGGTGGACAAGCCTAAACACAGATCACCACATGAACACCCTGACAATCAAAGACTTGTATGTGCCAGGAATATAAGCCTTGGAGTTCTGAATATCCTTGGATTGATTAAATATGCAGCTTGGGCTAGAGCAGTAGGGAATAGGGAATGTGTAGTATGTAGTACCGCGTTTTTCCCAGCAGGAGAATGGATGCCTGTGTTGTAAGTGAAGCAGTGAGGCGTATGTTAATGTAGCTATGTACTATGGGTATGCATATAAATGAGTCAGAACACCAATAGTATAGTGGTTACAGCATCCGGGCAACGTGAATGCAGTCCCGGTTCAACTATGACTACAGCACATATAATTTTAA
Source organism: Protopterus annectens (assembly GCF_019279795.1). Classification (NCBI taxonomy): domain Eukaryota; kingdom Metazoa; phylum Chordata; order Ceratodontiformes; family Protopteridae; genus Protopterus; species Protopterus annectens. The sequence goes on from NC_056726.1 coordinate 1,429,981,165, forward strand.
AGTGTAATTAATGCGTCTGTGCTGTAAAGACATTTAAATATGTAAAGGTGAACGTGTGTTTCGCATATGTCCATTAACCGGATTAAAGATATTTTACTGGTACTGTCACAATTAATAAAGCCCACGTAAGCACAAAGACTTAGTAAACATATGTAACCCACAATAAGGATATGCAAGTGCGCTTGCGCGTGTGTAATCCGCTCACAGCATAGCAACTGAATGCTGTTTTCTACACGTTCTTTATATATTAATATATGGATATATATATTTGTATATAGATATATATCCACAGACTTAAACTAAATAAATATATGAAATAAAGAATATACAGACATATATATATATATATATATATATATATATATATATATATACACACACACACACACACACACACACACACACACACACACACACACACATACAACATTAATTGATAAACATATGTCCTTGTAGATATAACACATGTAAATAAATAGGTTACGTCATAGCTATTATGGATAGACATACAGACATGCAATAAAGGTAAATATAAAAGGTAATAGCGTGGGAATAAATAGCCAGGGAATTGTTATGGCTAGGCTTGTATAGGCCCTAGGGCTGATAGCCTAGTACCAACCTATGAACCTATGAACCTATGAAATACACTGCTGCTTTCCAAACCATTGCCCAGAAAGTACCAGTGTGCCAGATCTGCAAATTCTACTCTTTAAACATGGATACAGGTGTCCTTTGCAGGACCACAGAAATTGTGATTCTTTACAGGCACCGTCCTGTAATGATTGCTGCAAAGAAGTGTCATCCACAACTACAATATAGCTGTACATGCAACAGTAGCTTGCTCAAGTGTAATAACACATGGGTTGACAGAATGTATGACATATGTCTTGATACGCGGAGAGTGGATAGTGCTTAGAAGTGTCTTCATACTTTATTATCGCTCACATTAAATATGTCTTATGACTACTGTGGAGGGGTGGCAGGTATGGGAATCATGGGTATGCAATAATGGGCCTAGGTGTTGGTTGGCACAGATTTATTAGGTCCGCCCCATGGGAGTGATTAATATTCCTATGTGGGTATAGCACACGCCTATATCTTCCAAAAATGAAGAACCCATCTACTGGATATTGTGTAAACCATTGGGGGAAGACGTAGGAACTTATATCAGTGTCTTGTAAGCGATTATCATGGACGTACATGCATACGACTAAGATGGTAACCAGACCTCTCAACCTTTCAGAATAAGACATCTGGACAAAGGCATTTTAAAATAAGTACAAGTAGGGAATATTTTAAATATTCCTCTTACAAAGTTAGAACGTTGATAGAATAATGGATTATTCCTTAGTATGAATGTTTTGAGAGTTATTAATTATAAAATACTAATGTCTGTCATTATTTTCTAACTTCACAGTCCTTAATGACTTGCCACTAATTTGCCAGAAAGGCACAATATTATGAAAAAAGGAACAAAATTATAAGTCTAAGTTCGGGACATTTACCCAAAATGTGTACAGTTGAGAGGTATAAAGGTAACCCTGTCCTAAATAAATGTACAGAACTAGTGATATTAGGTGGACAGGTGTGAAGAAAGACGTGATGACAAATGACAAAACATGTATAAGTCAAAAGCATGTACCTCGATAAATGTGAATGAATACTTATGCCCTGTGATAGTCAATGTGGAAGGTTAATAGAAACAAAATAAATGTGTCCCTTGGTGTGTTATGCAGTGTCCCCAATACAGTGTTCAGTCTCCCACACTCACATGTGAGTTCTGCCACTGACGGAAAGCGCAAATATCGGCGAACACATAAGGTAGATGATAGCATAAAATGTTCTGATTAGCACCTGTTGTCTTTTGTGAGGAACACAACACTCTGGGCGGGTGTGTCCTGCAAAAGGAATGTAATGGCATCTGGCCTGTGATTTCTTCATATATTGTTTGTAGTGGTGTAATAAAATGATATATCTTGTATCAGAAACAGATACATGTTATAGGAAACAGTGGCCTAATGGTTAAGGTGTTTGCCTTACAAACACAAGGTGCAGGGTTTGAGTCTCACAAGGGATAATTGGCTAGGCTTAAAATGGCTCGCAAGAGCAGTTAGCCTGGTACTAATCTGTACTAATCTGTGAAACAGTATTATTGACTATACTACTACAAGAAAAATCTGAAGGTATGAATAGCGCTGAAGTAGTCAGTTTAGTATTGACTGCAGGTATGTGTTGACTTGTCAAATGTCACAGCTGTATATATAGCTTCTATAGGGCTGTCACCTCTACAAATGATGAAAGTGGGAGCTGCTCTGTAGAAATGTCAGATGTAGCAGGTCAAAACATACCTACAGCTATTCATACTCCACAAATAGACATATTAGCACACAGCAAAGCTTAGGCCAGGATTCATGAAGCCTTGGCCGGCGTGTACAAGTAGAATAAGAGTAGAGCAAGGCAAGATGTCTGCCGAGCTATTCAGCAATATCCTGTAGGGGCGTGTAAGACAGCCCCTAAAACGAACGTTGGACGGACAATGTTAGGATATGCAAACTACCCCATTTGTAGGTAAAAGCTATGCAAATGATGTAAAATTTGCGATACATGAAACAGTAAGCTGTCCGTGCAAGAGTAGAGTTATGTGCTGAAATGTACTCGGATGTTAACCGAGTAACGTTCTGCAAGTAGCTAAACGGAGCAATGTCAGCTGCAAATAAAGGATGAATTTAGTTGAAGAAGCATGCCAATGGCCAAATATAAGGGCAGTGGCATTTTTTTCCATTGGAAATTAATAAAACTCTATTTGTCCTCCCCCGATCTCCGGTGTTTAAGCGTAGCGCAGCGGGGCGAAAATGCGCTGCACTTTCAAAACAAGAAAAATATTTAAAATATACATACACATTGTAATTTTAGTTAAAAGTTAGTTTGCCTTGCAGGTGAATGGCAAGCTGAAGACAACATGGCTACTGAGTACTGGTTGCTATGTGTGGAAGTGCTCTTTCAGAGATGTAACCAAGCATTAGTAGGTAATCCTATGCAATTGAGGCTGAGGATAGTGAATCACAATTTGTCATGCCATATGGGCCAAGGGGTTAAGGGGACTATCACAGTAGAAGGTAGGTGACATCATGAGTGTGTATGTATAAAACACTGTAATCTTATTGGAGCAGTGTGTCACATGTTTGCTGTCAGTTACTCATCAGTGGAAGAGGCGTGTTATGATTTATCCTAGGTAAAGTCAGGAAACTGGCGGTATACGCCATGGATATCACTGAAGTTTCTTGCAAACCTGCTTACAGTGTGTTCGCCTGTGCGTGCCTGTAAGCCCGAGTAAGCATGTGTGTGCGCGTGTCAGCCCGTGTGCACGCGTTGAAGAATAAGTAAGCTAGTGTAAGATTGTTGAAGCCCATGTAATGTCGTGTAAGCCAGTGTAAGCGTTTGTAAGCATGTATAAGCCTGTGTGCGTGCGTGGAAGCGGATGTGCACTTTTCTGTGCTATTATGTGTGGCATTGCTCACTGTGGAAACAGACAGTGAAAAGGAAGGTAAACAAATAGCAGTAACTTAACCAAGGAGAACTACCACAGCTAGCAGGTGAAAACAATCAGAATGAGCATATTACACAGCCAGTACACTAGGCCAGCACAGCACAGCACTTACAAATCTACAAACAACATTCCACCATGTTTTTCTCAGACACACTGCAACACTGTAGTATACTAAGAGAAGTGAAAACTGAAAAAGCTTAAGTGAGACAACATAACGTTAGGGGCTGCCATTGCTATTATACATCAACATATGCAACATGCTGAGGGTTGTGCCAATGTGAATGCTGCTCAGCAACACACAGTGAGTAGACGGAGAAGAGTGTGCAGGCACAGGGTAACCTACCAGGAGCTCCATGAGCTGGAGATAGTGGAGCACTATAGAGTGGACAGAGACCTCCTGCATAAGATTGTTGAGCCGTGCAGGCCATGTCTCACACACAGAACCAACAGAGGGAAACCCATCCCAGTGGAAACCAAGGTATGTGTTGCCCTAATGATACTAGCAACAGGTACCTTCCAGAGATCAACTGGTGATATGATATGGATTTCACAAACATCAGCATCCAGGGTACTGCACCATTTCATGAATGCCATGTCAGCACATGTCAGTGATCATGTATACATCCCCAATTCCCATGAGGTATTGGGCAACAATATGTGTCTTTTCCACACAATAGTGGAATACCCTGAGTACTGGGTGCAATACACTGCACACACATATGCATCAAAGCACCAGCCAGTGAGCATGGTAGGGCCTACATCAACCACAAAGGCTTCCCCTCCATCAAGTGGCGGTTTGTGTGTGATGGCCAGCCCATAATACTGAATGCGTGTGCTGGCTGCCCTGGAAGCTACAATGCTTCCCATATGTGGCATCTGACGCAGCTGTACAAAACATTTGGCAATGGGGACAACCCTCATGGTCACCTAGTGGGGGATGCTGGATGAGCAGTTCAACTGTGGCTGATGACACACATCAGAAATTCACACACACACATGAACAGGAATGCCATAATGAGGCACACTCACAAACAGAAAATATAATCTAGCATGTGTTTGTGCTGCTCAAGTCACAGTTCTGGTGCCTGGACACATCTGGTGGAGCATTAAAGCACTTGTCAACTACATGCACCAGAATTGTCTGTGGCCTAGGTCATCTGTGTCACACACACACATGACAGTTTATATAGATAGTGTGAGTGACTGTTCATGTATGTGTTTTACTGCAGAACAGTTCAAACACAGCAAAGTCTGTCAATAATGGACATTCATCATAGTTGTGCAACCACCATGGTGGATATGCATGCAGACCTCTCATTGTTTATGTGATACAGTGATGTACATCAAAATACCATTGTAAATGCAAATATCAAAGGACAAATGACATAGCACTTGTCTATATGTACACATTGTTACCCATTATACATATTGGGGTCTAATACCTATGTGTTACTGTTGGTATAGTATGTGTAGTAAATGTGGATGACTAACTCATTTTAGCCTTATAGGTTTGCAGCATGGGTTGGATAACACGTATCTGTCTGTATGATACCCTTGTGTAGAATAACTGTGTCATGTGCAGAATTCATTGTAGGGCACAGGATGGATTTTCAGATGTGGACAGGAATATCCCTACTGACTTTGCTTGTAACTAACATGGCTATATGTCAAACAGTAATGGTCCCAGCAATGTGTGGCAGTCAATACCAGTACTTACTGATATAGTATAGTACATGAAAGATCCACATGCTACTGTGTGTCCTACATGTGTGGGTCAGTTGTGAAGATATCATATAACAATTGGTTATTCAGACTGTTGAGGTCGTGTCTACTACCATAATGCAAAACAATTACAGATAGTAACAGTATCACCCACAGCACCATGTAAAACCATATCATACACACATGTGTAGACAAATACAACAATATGTGTATTATAGTGCATACTGGCTACCAATAGAAACTATGAAGTGTTAACAGTGTGTAATGCAGCGCATGTCACCATTCCAATGTGTCCACTATACATGTACATGCAGACAGTGCACCTTCACCATGTTCACAAATAAATACATGAAAATCTGTACTGCACACATCACACACATACTGCACACTCTGAAACACATGCTGCCAATACTACACATGTCAGTCAAATGGCACATGGATGGATAATAATTCTTCAGAATTAACAGTGCTATAAACTATACTACATTGATGATCATAGCTGTAATGCATCATGCCTGCTTACATACACCTAGAAGGATATCACACTTTGTGTTAACAACATTTTAACATTAATACAGTGCTATAAAGCCACCCTGTGCATCAGTACCATGTTAGTCTGTTCCTGCATCAATGTTACACATTACAAGAGGTGGCACAGGTGTCATCATATGCACAGGGTATGGTGTTTCTTTTCCAGAGTCTGTCATTGAGCCATCCAATCAACATGTATGTATGTGTGTGTGTGAGGGACAACAGTTTTTGCATGGCCCAATGTTGATGCAATGTGTGTGTGTGTATGTGTTAGCCCTAGCTGTTTGTTTTACATGTGTGTGTCTGCATGTACACAGTTTCAGCATGTGTCAGCCATATACAGGAGGTTGTGGGACAGTCACAGACTGTACCTGCCAGGCTGTACAGATTGCCATTTCTGGACATGGACACCCCTCCATGCATTCAACAATATTCCAGTCCTGCACCTGACATTGTATACATATACATTCTTGGGATCTGTATCACAACCTGTGGATAAACGGGAGTCAGTAATGTTAACCTGATTTGCATAGTATTGTCATTTAATACATAGTTACATGAGCCATACTCATCCTCCAAAGTAATAACCACTGCTGACTGTTGCTGAGATGTGCACACTACCGTTTAAAGGTGCTGTACTATCATTGTTTTCAATGTCCCTTGTAATACCCAGCAACAAAATAACTGGTCACTACACAAGTATAACCCAGGATCACTACAGTACACAGTATGTGCACTATCACAGAGCCATAGCAGATTTATATACATCCAAGGTGATCACGTACAGATAATGCAGAACATTCAATAGTGCTAATATCCACATACATATCTATATCTATCCATATTACATATATATATATATATATATATATATATATATATATATATATATACACACACACTTGGCAGAGTTGGGATTAGAGCACAGACCTAACTACCTTATCACACTACAGCATTACGCATTTACAGAACACGCTATTGTGATTACTAGATCACAGCATTCACACAGGCATACGTCTAGCTTGCTGACATCAGCATCAAAGGCAAAGATGCTGTACGGATTCTATGGAGAGTGAATAGTGTAAAAGCAATGTACTGTTGTCATGCAGCGGGAAAGACTCACACACACACACATACATAAACACACACACATGTGGCAGGATTGGGATTAGGTCGGGAAACACCCACACACACGCACATAAATACACACACACACATGTGGCAGGATTGGGATTTGAACACAGACCTAACTACCTTATCACACTACAGCATTACGCATTTACAGAACGTGCTACCGAGATTACTGAACACAGCACTCCCAAAGGCATACTTCTAGCTGGGTGACATCATCCGCAAAGACGCTGATAGAGAATGTATGTGGTGGGAGGCATCTAAAAGCATTACTGTGTCACCAGGCAGCTGGAAACACACACACACACACACACACACACACACACACACACACACACACACACACACACACATAACAGGGCTGGGAGTCAAACATACACCTAACTACCTTATCACACTACAGCATTACGCATTTACAGAACGCGCTACCAAGATTACTGAACACAGCACTCCCAGAGGTATACTTCTAGGTGGGTGACATCATCCGCAAAGGCAAGGACGCCGATAGGGAATGTATAGAGAGTGAGCAGTCTGAAAGCATATTACTGTCCCAAGGTAGACGTAGACAAACACACGGCAGTGGTGTTATCGGGGCAACTAAATATCTACGGAGCACTACAACAACACTACTTAGATATGGGATGCACCACAGACAGTACACCCTTCAAGACAGTCAACCAGTGTGTTCAATGTAGGCATCCATCGTGACGTTGAAAATGGACATCTGTTGCCTGGATGACCACCATCGCTATACAGGATGCCAATGGTCATGCCCATACACAGAAGCACATCACCGACACAAGGTGTCATTGGCCATGCCCACACACTTAGTATCACACATCCGTTTGGAATGTATTGTGTGTCCATCTACACAACAGCATACTGGGCATGCTCACACAGCAGTTGCAAAGGGCCGTCTTGCATGCACACGGATACTAAACATGGAAGGGCACAGTATGGTATTACTGTCCCTACGTACATGAAGGCCACTCACATGTATTGACCAGTTCACACTCAGGAGCCATCACAGATGTCTCAGGTGCAGATCACAGAGGTACACACCGCAGTCTACAATGTAGCCCTCAGACATCACCATGTCGTTGGACCAGCAATACACAGCCATACATTAACACAACACCGTGTGACTCATGACCAGTGGACTGTGCATAGGTCTACAGCAACTGTGCAGACTACACATGTACCGACAGGGTTCCATCATGTGTTATACATTGCAATGATACCACTGTACATAACCAGGTCGGCTCTACACATACCAGGGGCCCTGGGTCTTACACAGCTGTGACAGATGACTGTCGCTGTACACCAATGAACACACATGTTTGGATATGTCATACATGTAATTGCAGTGGATATGTGCATGGACCATACACACAACACATATGAACATAGCATAGCTTTTGCTGTCCTCCATGCAGACAAGTAGCTACAGCAATCAGACGCATGCAAATGGAAGGTGGTTCCATGGCTGTTGAATGCTAACAGTACATGAGGTAGCAATGTTGACCGAGGACACATTCCCTCTCTACTAGTTACCCATGACACCCATCATATCATACAACAGTCCATGTGTTATGTATGTCAACACACATGTCCACCAATTGCAATGCATACAAACATGGCTACATGACAGGCATGTAGGACCAACACACATGTATAATCTGTAGTGTGCATGCAGCTACCATGCATGTGCAGTAGCTGATGTAAGTAACTCATCTGTGCCTAACTACAACATGCAGTTGCAATGCAGCCCCATCATTGACACCTGTATATGGTGACATACTGACAGTACGGTAGGATGTACATCAGGTATGGATGGATGTGTGTACATAAAGTGGTGATCCACCTGTGTAGATGGATGTTTGCCGGGGACGGCTCACAGGTGTGTCACACACCATCCTACCATTACATGTGCAAACAGTACGCTATGTTACTGTTACCTGATGGTGAAGACATAAAACCTACACAGCAGTCAGGTGTTACT
>NC_056726.1:1429995097-1430069532 GCF_019279795.1 Protopterus annectens
GCTGGGCATGCTGTGGCACATGGCTGAACAATACCTCATAGTTCTCATGGAGGTACAGGATGAGGACATCATCCACCTGGCGGCTGTACGCTGGAAGGTGTGTATGAGGCATTATCTGTAAGACATAATGATGGTGACAGGTCACAGTTTCAGAGATGTACAGAGATACAGCTGCACATACATTTCTATGACATCTAGTACATCTGCACAGTTATCTTTGCAAATCACCATGACACTGACATGACTGACATGTTTGTGTCACACACATGTAACACCCGTTATGCATTGGATATCATCACCATATATGTGTGTCACCTCATTACAGTGTTCATACTCCATGTGAATGCTGTCTTGATGTGGGCATGTCTGTTTGCCTGCACTGGTGTTCTTACCTATCTGCACATGCCTGGATGTGCCCACGGTATTGCTGTTGACCTTGATGCTGTGTATATGTCACATATCAACACAGACACAGCCTTAATGAACTTGAGCAGTGACAATGCACACATACGCATGGAAACCTGTACATGCATGTATTTTGCCATATACATCTACACAGCACTGGACAGCTGTTCAACATCCTTCCACGGATCGCCTGTGTTGCACATGTGGTAGACATGGGACAATGGCTAGTCAGACATCATTCGCAGGGATGGCTATCAACCATAGCATGTATGGGCAAGGTTTCCTAGCTGTAACTGACAGCCATTATGCCACCGTGAGGTGTATCAGTGCCACATTACTAATCCAGACAGTTGATACTACATCTACCATGCGGCCATCACACCATGTATGAATGGGATGACATGTGCAGCTTTGATGGACAGGGTTGCATGGTATAGCAGGAGTATGTCACCAGGGATCTGCCCAGCATGTGGTGATCCTAGTATTAGTATCGTGGCTGTCCATGTTGTATGTCTTTCAGATCAGGTTATGGACATGTAGCATGTCCATCATCATGGTGCAGCAAATGTCTTTATGCAAGGTAGACAGCATGCTGCATAGTGGAGGTGAGGATTGTGAAGGCTGGTATCACCCATCCACACATGGCCATTACCCCTTACAGGTGATATGTGATCCAATATTGGTCACCCCGCTGCTGTATATGCCTGTCCAATGATCTCCGTGCTCATGGATGGCACCCTGTCATGACATGGGTACCTCGTATGACTACTTACGGGGCCTGGAGACATCACCAGGTCAGGGAGGTGTACTGCACAGCACCTTCCCTTACACAGTGTCCATAATGTTGACCACAGCCTAGGTGGTAGTTAATGGGTACAGGGATGTTCACCTAGCAGTGACAATGCTGATATCATCCATCAGTCTGTGCACATATGTCACACACCTCACCCACACAGCCCATTCTGTATGTTGTTCACAACACTGACACAGCTATTGCTCATAGGTCATGGCCATTCACATCCTTGCATACACAGATGCCTAACATTTGTCTGTGTGGTATGGGCTACAATGAGGGTGGAGTACAACACATTAACCCTGTTCTACTGTAGCTGGCACTGGTGTGATATGCACATGTCACTCTGGCACCTTTTGTAGTTGTGAGTCTGTCAACAGGCCACTGATGGAACACTCCTGTGAGACATACAAAGGTATTTGTAATCAAACATCCATACTGTCTTGTACATCTCTACTGCTAACATCTACAGTGATAATGGTTCATGGACATGCACACCATACTCAGCAGGGTTATAGTGCGGTGCCACCCATTATGACTGTCGTCACCACTTGTGGGTTGATATTATCCAACACCCTATCTGTATTGTATGTTCATGCTAGGCACTTGTTCAGAACTTGTGAGCATGTCATGAGCTACTGATTTCTATAGCACCCATTCCACACCATTTTCCACAGGTACACTGGCTGTCCTACAATTTCCAGCTTGCTTACGGTACAACAGTTGGTGTACACACGTAACTCACATATCCTGTGAGACATGGTTGTATATACAGGCATGTCCAACTGTCACGTACCAGTGCTATTGCCTGTCTATATGATGGATATGTCATACATGTGGCAATAGAGCAATTGTCTCACGTACACATTAAATGCTCGCCTCCCAACATAAAAGACTGCCGCCTGTGGGGGATGCACTTATGCAGCCCTGCTGGGGGTAATGCTGTCACCAACCCTGACTGCACCTGACAGTCATGTTGGGATGTGTAACATTCGCAACACACCCCAAACATCACATAGTCTCACATGATCTCCACCACAGGCCACACATACGGGGACAACTCATGCAGTACCTCTCCATACTCTGTGTAGGCACCAGAGGCAGCCCCCATCATGGAACACAACATCACCAACTTATAGCCCACAGACTCGTGTGCCCATCACATACAGCCAATAGGGTGTTATAACATACACAACACACCAGTCATAGGTGACTCTGTAGGCGGTCACACTGCAGTTCCACACAGCAGGCTACACAAGGCGATAGTCACTTACATCTTGCTGTTGGGTAACTGGTTCTGCAACATAACCTATGCACCCATGCCACACCTCACCAGGTATGATGTGACTGTCATTCTCCATGTTAGTATGACTGCCCGGAGATGCCACTTCACAGACTACGTGTGCAGGGACATGCAATAGCTCACCAGTCTTGTAGCCCTGAAGGTGTGGGCCAAGCCCTGGGGAGCATTATGCATTCATCTGGACCCGATACCACTGTACAATGACTGACTGTGTCACTTCAACAGTTGCGTATGCTTCTGCTGTCATTCCACAGGCATCTGGTATCTGTCCGCTTTGACTGACCTGGTCAAACACAATGCTTTGGCACAGATGACCTGCACCTGTCAGCCCTGGGAGTACAGATCACATGTGAGGCTCTTGCTGCTTCTATACTGCCTGTCTTGCACAGTTTCCAATAACAGTCACCAGCAGAACGGGAACTGGCAAGCAAGACACGAGGTCATGTGACACAATGCTTGCATCTTCCTGTGTGACACACGCAGGCAAGGCACACCTTATAATGCACCACTCCAATATCTCTGCAGTAACTGGGACTTGCCTCTAGGCTCTGCAGAGCACACCTGCAATGACAGGTTATAGACAGACCATACCTTTCAGGCACATACCTATACCGGCACACCCACAGCTGAGGTGTTCCCATATCCCACTATGTTGTACACACATCCTGGCTAGTTACTTAGCACAATGCATCAGAGGTGCTCCACGTGCAACTAACTATGTCCAGAACTACTATACACATTGTAACCAGCTACAGATTCAACAACACACCCCACGGTTGCCAGACCTCATTTGTTGGTGTACTGGACAATAGGGCTCAGGCAGCTACTACTGATGTGTGACTGACACTACCCCACACTTAACTGGGATAGCCACTCATGTACCGACACATCCGTGAGTCATAATCTCCACTCGGCTGGATCAACCCATACACACCACCTCCAAGACCAACATTATCCTTGACATGAACACTATCAACATGTGACTGGTGTTCCACACCTGGGGTTATCCCCTCATTGGTGGATTCCGAACATATGCTAATCATCCTTGTTAGCCACATCCCGGCACCACACCCATCACGTCATACACAGTACATGAGTACTACAACACCTACTACAAATGTTTTATGACAGGGGTTGTTGACGTCATGACACCCGTGCAGATGGACAATGCACATACAAATGCTGAAGCATACCCCAGTGCACTTCATTAGCACGTACACGACTACATGGATCATGCTATTCCACACAGAGCCATGATGGTACACACCAGATAACAGACGCCACTCTGGCGGTCAAGTTCCATGGACATAATGTACAACAACAGGTGGAGGCTGTTGCACAGTGGTGTACAATCCCATGGGTGGGGTAGCTCACTGGTCAACCTCGGTAGGCCCACGGGATCCCTCATCACATACTCCATGACTAGCTATGTAAACATTACTGCGACACATTCCGGGGTGTACCACATGGCATTATGGTGGTATGTCAGTAGTCAATGGCAATACCCACATCTGCTCTCACATACAACAGTCACTCAGGAACATTACAGACCCAGGTGATGTAGGCAACATGCTGGCGGATGGATTCAATGCTAACATTACACCCTCACACTCACTACAGGGACACAATCCATGCAGGAACATTGCGGTGTCCCTGCAGTCACACCAACACAGTACTAACCTGCACTCTATATGTCCTGGGACACTGGCCTCATGTCACCTTCCAAAGTCCTAGGCTGTGATGTCCACAAACCTCTGAACAACATGTCTCCCCACTAGGCCACCATATTCAGTAATAGCCTTCTATCAGACATTGTGGCCCCTGAATGGCACACAGCAATAGTTATCACACTCCACACAGGTGGTGCCATGATGCACGTGTGGGACTATAGTCCTACACACCTGGCTGGACTGTTCTGCACGGCTATGGGGCACATCATCATGGACGTCATTCACAGAGACATTGTTGGGCTCCGGTCCTGTGATGCCACCCGGGTTGGACTTGTTAGGGCCAGAGCATGGCCCCTAAACCTGGTGGACTCCTTTCATACAGTTAGTTACCAGGGTAGTTGATGACGGTATGGGGGTCCACACATCCTACATTGTCCTCTCCTTGCCTTACAGCACCATTCTCCAGTCTGGTATTGACAACATACACATCCACCTGCACATCTTACCCTATGTCTCAGGATGTTATGCAACGTGGCTCTTGGGCAGGACACCCACAATGAGGGTAGCATACCATAGTACCTACTGCATTTCAGTTACACTTGGCATACCACAGTCCTCAGTCATAGGGCCCATCATGTTCAGTATATGCTTCCCTGAGGTACAGGCTAGCACAGAGGGTCTTTCCCTGCCTAGCTTTACAAACCACTGCATACAAAGCACCATGATTGATCTACCAGCTGATACTGACTCTATCCATACGGGTGTCACTGTGACAGATACCGAATATGAATATCATGGCCTCAAGCTGCATGAACATCACCTTTGCATTACACCATTCTCCCACTGACTATCACATAGGTGGTAGTCCCCTACATACATGTCACATTGTACATGTTTGTAGTACACACGTATGTCGCACCCACTCCTGTGGTTACCATATTGTCACTGTGGCATGGATATCCTTCTATGTGGCCACACTTATCTGTACTGGGTGTGTAGCTGGTACATAGGCACCCATTGTACCTCTGAACCCAAGACTTCTACACACATTCAAGGGTACACCACCCTGTGTAGGGTGTACCTTACACAACAGCTACAGCTTTACATACCACAACATTAACACGCCTTAACGTTTATTGAGCTCCGGCAGTTAAAGTATGTGGCTGAACTATGGACACCATGTCTGTACACATTTGTATACTACATACTCAGGGGTGACCTCTGCTGAACAGACAGGGCCCATGTCCACAACAGTATTAATGGATGTACTCCACATACGCGACATAAGCAAAAGCCACTGTGAGCAACATGCCCATGGATATGTGCACGCACGCAATGATGAGTGGGATGTGTTTGAGGGTTACATTCCCAAACCGGACACTCACCATGCTTTGGAACATGAGTCCTATGTAGATCACGCAGGGACACTCAGTAGCACTGTTCATGTGACACCTCCCTTGGTGGTTGTGGGACACATGTACGCCAGGTATCACTGCAGTGGCTGTACTGTGCAGAGGTGCAGGTAACACATGGCTCTGCTGTGCACAGGACACTACCCTAGAGGGGTGCCACTGGTGTGAACACTGTAGTTGTGCTTACACATACACGTGCCAGACTGCATAGTACCCCACTATGAACCTGTGAAGCTATTACATGTCCTTTGTGTATGGTTACTTGGTAGCCCTTCCATTTAGATTAGCTATCATGCTATTACAATGTCCCATGCCTACAAGCCATATGTATCCTGTTATTGTACATGCCAATAAATGATACCTTTGGTATGAATGATATGCCTGTTATGCTGTGTAGAATATCTGACATATCTACCTACAATACTATACATTACACATATTTTACATAGTATCCCGTAATGCAAAGCATACTTGCACAGCGGGACCACCTTACACATGTCATTGTCGTTATATGCCCATACACATGCCTACTGTGACAGTATATCAACATATACTATTCCCTGCTATAAACAAAACAAGAAAGTGAGTTCAACAAACCACAGAAGCCAAAGTGGAATCCGAAAATAGCTTTACTGCAAACTTGTAAGCGCTTTCGTGTAGTGGTATCCAAACACTTCTTCAGACAAGTTTTAACATTTACAGCCACAGTATAAATATACATCTCCATTAACACATTTATTCAATTAATTAGAATAAAACAATTAAATCAATTAGTCAATTACTTATTTCCTGCCCTAGTTAAAAACAATACCATATTCAAAATACAGTTTAAAAACAAGTGTTATACTACAATAATTTATTGAATTAAAAACCTAAGTCAATGTAAATTGATTGAATGCTAAAATGTGTGCTTTAATCACTAAAAGTCATGTTTACGTTTTCTAACCACTGCAAGTCCAAACCATTGTGATTACTTTGTTATTTAATATTTGTGTAAATATATAGATAAATAAATAAATAAATAAGTGAATGTTATCCCAACCTACATATGCCAGTTATAAACAGTTGTTGTTTATTAAAAATTTTTTTGATTGCTTACTAAGAGTATGTTATCTTATAAGGGCTTTTTGCTTTAATAAACATTTAATTGAACATGTTTCATTAATCCCAGGGTGGATGTATGCATTTGTTTTTAGTTGCCACAGCAACTCACATTCTTCTAACTTTAAATGCCATGGTCCACCCCTGGGATTTGTTCTTATTTTCTGCACAACATTGAACAAAAAGCTGTGATTAATATTTTCTGAAATATGTTTTGCAAGTGCATTGGACATGGTTCCCCTAGAAATCGCATACGTATGTTCGTAAATACGTTGTTTTAAGTATCTTTCGTTTTTTCCGAAATAGAACGCAGGACAGGCTGTGCATGTGGCAAGGTATACCACTCCTTGACTAAGACAATTGCATTTCTCATTAATATAATATTTTACACCTCTAATGGAAAATGTTGATCCAGTTTTAATATATTCCCTGCTATGGCACGTACTTGTTGGACATACCCTACCACTGATGGCGGGTTGTATGGAATTGTTCTGTTTAAAGCACTCATGTAGCACCCCTTGTGGTGTCTGTGATGTTTACCTTGTGGCCCACTGCTGGATGCACAGTTTCTCCAAGCGTAAGTATGCTCAGCAAGACATCACTACATAAATACCTTTTCCCACTTTATGCATTGCGGACACTTTTCATTAATGCAAACCAGGCTATACATACAGTAAATAATTAATACAAAACATGCTATACATAGACCTACATACCAAGTGTTCTACATACCTTGTTATCATTCTGGACTTTCGTCTCTATCTCTCTCACACTGCTTATCTCTCTCACACTGCTTAAATAGGTATATGGTATGAGCATACGGTTTGAATGTCTGGCAAGTCATCCTAATATACGTCGATACCTGTAACATGTGGTTTCCTGCCGCCAGTGGTGTTCCTGAGTGACTAATTACTTGCACATCAGCTGTGCAGCTACTCCATTCTCCAATTACGTGGCAACAGTGGGGTATAATTGAATTCTCCACTTGGGCGTTGCCCATTTGCCCTACCTTCGGGGAGACGGCCTGTATTGTGTTTTGTTGTGTGTAATTGCAACTGCTATGTGTAGAGACAAGTATACTTTGGATTCATGTCCCCCATGGATTGTGTGTGACAGCTAGAGTATGTGGTTCAACATGTGGGTGTACCTGTCATCCCAACCGTCTGATAATGGACTATTGCAAACAAAACCTGTAACATCGCCATTTGTCACATTATACAATGGCTACAATTATGCATGGCGCCTTTAATTGTGTCTCACACAAGGTATGTTGACGGTTCTGCAGATGTAATTGACTGACTGGATGTTTCTGCTGTTATTACGGTCTGTATTGCTATAGTTTCTAGTGTGTGGAATGTCGGTGGGTGTACGTAGCATATACAGGTTTGTGGGGCTTGCATTTCTACATATTCCATATATGTGTGTGTGGGCTCCATCCCTAATTAAAGAGCTATCAGTTAGTAGACTTATGTTACGGGATTTTACATTGAGCCGTTGTTAATTGGTTTCTATATAGTATGCAGGTGAGGTTGATGCTTCCATACCTCTGGAATTGCAGCCATATGTAAAGGGATACGCCTAAATGACAGCTATCCCATGTACTTCTGTCCCAGATATTTGCAGTCATTGCGGTTGTGTTGGTAACAGAACCTCTTTGCCATGGGTTGCCACCTTTTCATATGGCCATTGTTGGACACTTGCGGTGTTTACAGGCCGACACATAGCCACGGTCAGTACACAGGATAGCACATACTTTTATCCTCAATACATGCCTATTGTTGTGGGACTTTGGCTACTTATCATATTGCATGTAACATTTACGTTTCTTACATACAGGCATAACTATTTAATGCAACTATTACATAATATATGGGACATATTAATGTCCTACAATCTCAGACATTTGCCCTTTGTTATGTTTTATGTCAGGACACACCCTGCCCAGGGAGGGGCTGTCCTTCCTAATGTGGGATAGGTGGTAACTGTATGCCTATGGCTAGCTATACCCACACCTACCGTAATGATCTACCTCCGAGTTAGCACTAACAGACACACGATACGGACACACAAACACACAATACAGTCACACGGAGATGCACATGGCACCCTCAACACACACATACACAGAATACGGCACTCACAAACACAGTTGAACACAGTACCTACGTGGACCGCAACACCGGCAGTGGTAACTACATGTCCCTTCATATTGTCATACTATTACTTGCGGTTGTACTGTTCCGGTACTGTGTTCTTTCAGTCTATCAGCCTTGTGGTTACGCATGTCGATATGTTACACATTCCATAGTTGGCAGTATCCTATTTATTTGTACCTCCAAGGTGTTATAAATGTCGTTGACCTATCTATATATATTTGCAGATATCGTTGAATCCGTATATATCAACATATACCACTCTATCGCCCTTTCTATCTGTATTATATATATGTGTGTGTATATATATATATATATATATATATATATATATATATATATATATATATATATATATATATATATATATATATATATATATATATATATATATATATATATATCTGGCAGGGTAAGTGACAGTTAAGCTACACCTTTCATTGTGTACTTGTCGGTGTATACTGTTTCCTGGACTCCGCATGTTTGTGTCTGCACCTGTCACATTACACACCTGCCGTAGGTTAGGGTTACCAGCTGTCCCACTTTGCGAGGGACAGTCCCTCTTTGGGCAGTTGTGTCCTGCAAAATATTTGTAAATATGGCAAATGTGCTGAGATTGTTGGACATACTTATTTCCTATAGTTTATGTAATAGTTGCATAAAACAGTTATTCTGTATCTGAACCACCTATATGTTATAGACACAGAATAAGTAAGTAAACATTACAAGAATAAACATTTATCTAGGCAAAACAGTGAAGTTCTGATTTTCGTACTGGCCGGGTGTATGTGTCGGCCTGCAGACATCTGACGTATGTCTCACATTGGTCATTTGCAGAGGTGGCAACCCTACCATAGGTACATCTTGGCTAGCAATAGTGTTAGGTGATTCTATACATGATTGCATGTTCTACTCCTGGCAGTGGTCGTTTTACCCTTCAGAGCAGGTGCTATTAGTACAGGGGTGAATAATGCTGGTTTCACCTGTTCTGGACATCACTGACCGTGATCTGTGTGATATTCTGAGAAGCTTATCCCTGTTTCGCGCATATCAGTATAGTCATATTTAAACATCACTTACCAGCAGTGGGCAATGCATATTCCCGCTAACGTGTGCTAAACATGATCTGATGACCTGCATCTGACATGCATTACTCATGCCTTCGGGATTACGTTACATCCCTTGCAGAACGTGGGACCGGGAACATGCATGACGGTCACTGCATTTAACACATGGATATCTGGGATATGTACATGTGTTATGTCGTTTTGTACATGGAGTATACTACGGCTGTTACTCCATACTGCACTCACATGGGTAACTCAGTTAATTTACATATTGATGAGTCCAGTTAATGGTGTGTCCATGTGATGTTTACTGGATGTGCTCCGGCATTGGCTATGTATATCACAGTGAGCCACACACAATACTGTGCTACACCTTCAAACGACCGTAGGTGGGGCATGCTGGGGTGACGAATACCTGTCATGGGTACAACCCATGCCTTGACACAACATCCATGATTTTATTGTGTGGAGCCCCTCATTAATGCAGCAGGGACTCTGTGATGACTGTGTGCAGAACAGTGCCTACACACATGTGCTCCCGCGATTGCCTCTGCTCCACTAAGCGACAGTTGGTTACTCGATGTTGTGGCGACAGTGGACACTGTTTGCCCCGTTTGGTGTATGGCCTCTGACAATTGGCCATGTACCTACCGATGTACCTGGGAACCTATACACACAGCACCACCATATGCTGATAGGCACATGTACTGTTCAGGTGTTGACATTCCGTGTTCCATTAGCTGTTGTGTGTACAATGTTTGAGGACTGCCTATGTAGGATTCACACAGTGGGCCACCTATACATTACAATTTACAGGTGGTCTTGTTTGTGTGCCATCCATTTTACTGTGTGTGCAGGTGGAGAGGTGTGTCAGTCCATAGGGGCCTACACTGTCAGAGCATGTGCTATACATTTCCTCTTTGCCAAGGTGTAGGCATATTGGGCATGCCTCCGTCTGCCTACTGGAACTGGCATAGGGTGCTCGTGGTCTGAATCCCTCTGTGCCTGTGATGGCCTTGGCAATTGTGGTGGGCTATGAGGGCCTTCACCATTTTGTCCCTGCTGCAGCTGTTTCCGCAGGATCATATTATGTAGCATGGCACATACTATGACGATGTGGGCACACGTGCCTGGAGAGTACTGCAAGGCTCCACCAGATATGTCCAAGCACAGGAACTGTGATTTCAGCATCCCGAACACACGCTCTATGATGATTCTGGTTTGTGCGTGTGCCTCATTATGGCGTTCTTGCATGGGTGTGGGTGCATTTCTGATGGGTGTCATCATCCACGGCTCCAGTGCATAGCCAGCATCCCCCACAAGGTGGCCATGTGGGATGTCCCCCCCCTGACAAATACCTGATATAGCTGTGAGGGATGCCAGATATGGGAGTCATGGTAGCTTCCAGGGCTGCCAGCACACACATCCATGATAATGCCCTGGGCATTGCACATGACCTGGCAGTTGATGGAGTGGAATCCCTTGCGGTTTTATGTAGCGCCTTCCATGCTCACCAGATGGTGACTTGATTTGTATGTGCGTGCAGTCTATCGCACCCAGTACCTCCGGGTAGTGTGCCACACGGTGAAAGTGACACATATTGCTGGCCAACTCCTCCTGAGTTTGGGGGAAGTATATATGCTCATTGGCATGTGGTAACATGGCATCCAGGAACTGGTGTAGTACCCTGGATGCCGATGCCTGTGAGATCCCCATTATATCTCCAGTTGGCCTTTGAAATGTACTTGTGGCTAGTATTCGCAAGCTTACACATACCTTCGTGTCCACTGGGATGGGTTCCCCTCTGTTGTTTCTGGTTCTCAGGCGTGGCCAGCACAGCTCCACTATTTGCTGTAAGATGTCCCTGTCCACCCTGTAACACTCTACTATCTCCAGATCATGTTGCCCCTGGTAGGTTACCCTTGGTCTGAACACTCTTCTCCTCCTCCGGGGCCTGTGGTGGTTGTCGGCATCATCCTCCACAACACTGTCAGTCTCTAACACATGCTGATGAATCACAGCTATGGCAGCTCCTAACATGTACATTTTAAAAGTTCCCCGTGTGTTTACACCTATGGTGCAGTGTTTGGGAATACACAGGTGTGTGTAGGGTGCTTTCACACTTTATACTATTGTGCTGTGAACACCGATGATGTCATAGGGTGTGTATGTACAATCGTAGCTACAGGGTATCTTATGTGTTTTCCTACCGGAACTACTATTGTGGTGCCTTTGGTGTTGAATTACATTTGGCTGCCGTAGATTACCTCTTGACCTTCCCTTTACATTTCTGCATGTTCCACCTACCATTTTCTGGCATGCATCCAGAAGCCTGCTTTTATTTGTACTTTCCTAGACCAGGCTCATCTTGCGTAATGTGTGCTATTGCCGGTCTACTGTCAGTTTGCTTTGATCTGCTATGACAGATCTCCTATCTTTGCAATCCAATGCTTCCCCTCCTTTCTTTACATTCCAATGCCTCCCCTATCCTGTTTTGCAGGTTTCTGTGAGCAGACTTGTCAGCTGCCGCCGATTGTCCACCGTGAGGTGATTGCTCATTAGTACTCTAATTACCCTACTTCGGCATTTCCTTCTTTTCTTCCCCTGACCTTCCTGTTTGTGCTATTGTTCACGGCGCATGCATCCACTTACCGGGTTTCGGGGATGTTTTCATCCCCTTACACATGCGCTTTTGGCCACCATGTGTGCTCTCAGCTAAACGATTCTATACCTTCCTCTCCACCCCTGTCCTGCAGCTTTGCTTAGCAATGGCCAGGCCAGATTTGCATTGCTCCAATGTGCTTACTGCTACTGTGGCACACCCCTCTGCTGATGTCATGTATCTCCTCTGAGACACTCTTCGGTGTTATAGTGCTACGCCGTATGGTACAACCTTCATCCGGCGGGACATTTGCGATTCAGTATTACCTGCCTCATTTGCATGGCATTGACTACTAATTCATAGTTACCGTGCCGAATACTGTCACAGGCCCTTAGCAACCCTTGCACCTTGGTTGTGTTGTTCCATGCCTACCATTGTGTATTATGGTGTAAATCTGATTTGCATTACATTGCGATTTTATGACATTTTTATATAATTTCTTTATGTTCCTGTTTGTGCACACATGCCCTGTGGTTGTACCGTGCATTACTGTGGACATGACATTAAATGTTGTTTTTTAGGTGTTGTGCATCTTTTCTTATGCCATTGGCTGTGTATTTAGCCATTGGCATATGTTAACTTTGTAATACATGAGTCTGGTCCGCTTCCATAGCTCCGATGTTCTGTTTGGGAAAATGTTAACCGTGTTTTTTGGTTTACATTTCTGTGGGCTTACGCTACACCTGCACCACTTCATGAATCGCTATCTGTCTTCATTTGCATGGTGCGACACTGCACATGGGGTGATTAGCATACCTATGCCATGTGCTGCGCAGTTCTAGTGTACGCCGGTAGTGCACGTGGAATTGGATCGTACCTGAATCGCTCGACGGCCATATTTGGCATTATTCCACCTGAGCTACGCCTGCGCTTGGCGCAAGCTTCATGAATCCTGGGGATTGTGTTGTCTGTACACAACACACTGCAAATGATGGTGACAACAATTTCAATGATCAATGATACTTTTGTCTTTTTTTCTTGAAGTGCTGTATCTGTTTTTCCTGCATCTCTTTTTGACTTGTTGGGAACAGTAGTATTTATTGCAGGCCGTGGACACTCCCCCATTCAACAGTCTTACCACATTATTGTGTCTTTCATTGTACAGATCCTCAGCCATGAGTTTGTCACACCCATTAATGAAATTAACAACTGTTTCCTTGTCTGTTTTATGGAACTTACATTTGTCTGTTTCTTCATGTTGTTCTACAGACTTTCTAAACCAACATGTATGTAGTTCACTGTCCTGGGCAGCCATTATTATCCTCTCATCTTTTGATTTCACTTCACCTCTCCTTAGCCATTCCGATTTCTTGGTCAACATGAGAATGTTCCAGAAGATCTTTATACTTGCTACTATATTTTTGCACTTTTAATTTTTTTTTCTTTTCATCGGATTCTTTTCTTTATATTCTTTCTTTTTTTGGCACACCCGGTTGCTGTCTGATTTTTGATCTACTTGTGGGTCGATGTCCATTGCCAAATTGTTCTGAAATGCTTCTGTTAAACATCTTGGACTTCTTTTCATGATTTATAACAATGGTGCACAACCTTTTTGTGGGGAGGGCCACTACAAGAATTCTTGATGCATCTTTGGGCCACCTCAAAACATATTAAGTTGTTACGAGTTAACAATAGGTACAGGTGACTGGCATTTTTACTTAAGACAGCAGTCATGAAATTGCCTGTTTTCTACATCAACTTTGCATTTAACTTTATTCTGACTTGCAGCCATGACTTATTACAAACTCTTGCAGAAAGTTACTACTGTTTACAGACTACAAGTTATAAACAAGAAAGAATAGTTACTTCTGCTGCTAAAATTAGATGTGTGCTCAACTGCAGTCAGTTAGGTCAGTAAGCACATGCAGGAAATTTTGCATGACTAGAGTAAGGCATAGCATGTTTTCACTTTTTTTTTTTTTTTTAATTTTTTGGTTACTCTCTGGGGACGTTGCGTGGCAGGCTGGATTTGCCCACTGGGCCAGATGTTGTGCACCACTAGTTTAGAACTTTCACTATGTTTGGAAATTATGAGGTCACCAAAATAAGTATGCAACCCCACAACTGCAGATCTATACATGTAGTCAGTTTCAAGGAGGTCCATAACTATTTCAGAAATTGTGATGCATAATCTTGGTATACATTGTTTTTATATATGATATGGTAAACATGAAGCATTTTACTTGTTTTCTCATCTAACTGGTTCAATGCTTTATATAGCCAGTCAGTCACACTAAAGCTGTAAGTTAGAACTGATGGAACAAACTGATTTATACCTTGAACTTTAGGAAGACCTCATTAAAGGCTAATTTGGATAACTGAATTGCCTGTAATTACTGCTACAGCTAAACTGCACTTCTCAGTTGTAATTATCACTTGTGGACCATGCATAATATTGTTGCAGCCTCCACCTTTCACTCATCCACACAAACAAACACACACACACACACACACACACACACACACACACACACACACACACACACACACACACACCTGCAGACATGTGCATGCACACTGCCACCACCATACATACTTCTCAACTATCCAGATTTTTGCAGAATATCCAGATTTTTGCCTTATATTTTTGGTCTGCTCTGCATAAAAATGTGTTTTTTGGACAAATCACTGAGGATTGAAGTCACTAAATAATATTCAAAATATGTCTGTATTTTTGGGTCTTTGTCCTTCCATTATTTTAGGCTTTTTCAAGATTTCTTGTCTTTAGAGGTTGAGACACATGCCCCATACAACTCACACAGCAAACTATGACTCCCTCTCTACTGAAATTTGCTAAACTCATGTCTAACACATTCTCTGCCTTTGACATGAATGGAAGGGTGCTGGCCTTTGGCCATGCTAATTAATATGGCTGGCCATGCTATTTTACATAGATGAGAGATTCTCTGAATTACAATCATTTTCTGCATGCATTTTTGGGGAGAGCTTGTGGCTAATTAGCATTGACTACTCCCTGATCACATAACAAGGCTATTGGG
Organism: Protopterus annectens; assembly: GCF_019279795.1. Classification (NCBI taxonomy): domain Eukaryota; kingdom Metazoa; phylum Chordata; order Ceratodontiformes; family Protopteridae; genus Protopterus; species Protopterus annectens. The sequence continues at coordinate 1,430,010,663 of NC_056726.1, forward strand.
ACAACCAACCACAGTGATTATTGCGACCATGGAAAAATCACTGTGTTGATTCAACTGACCATTTGGACACAGGGGAATATTCAAAGCGAGGTATAGATTTGGCAGACATAGACAGACAGGCGAATATTTAGTAAATAATATGAGGAATGACTTTGTAGGTTCATTTATACTGACCTTGGTATATTAATAGATTCAGCACTGAATCTTTTTTCAGATCATATCAACCTATTGGTTAATCATAGTTATAACACTATAGATTGTATAAAAACATGCAATAAAGGAAATCCGACATGATGAAATTGTGTTAGTTAATTTCATTAGACCCTAAAGTAGAGAATGTAATGATATTCTGAAAACATTATAAGGAAATAGACTAAGGGCATCCATGGATGTGAATGTTTAAGATATTATGAAATATTAAAATAGCTGAACATGTACAGTGTTTCATATGTAGATAGACTGATAGATGTATATATATATATATTGGAAACCTTATTCAGGTATACAGGACATTTTTAGGGAACTGCCTCTGAGAATTCTTGGAGTTATCAAAGAATGGTAGAGAACCATCAGATAACCTATATAGGAGATTATACAAGATTGAGAAATGTACTAATGGAGTTGGCATAATGGTTAAGGTGTTTATCTTACATACACAGGTTCCAGTGTTTGATTTGCACCATTGGGAAACATTGCTAGACTTAGAAAAGCTCCCTTGGGTTGTTAACATAGTAGTTAACTTATGCTTGAGTTGTACAGACCCACAAGTTAACCTAGGCAGGTGATAGTATAGGTATAACTGATGTACTAGTTGGCTCTTAGAGTAACATATACCTGGAATAGACTGCAAAACTTTTATTAAAGCAGACACTAGTTTAGATATTTTTAACAACAATTGGATGCCTACGATGGGGATGACTGATATGGTCTATTGGCACCCTAGAAGGGCAAACCTGCCTATGTCTAAAATATTTGTAAGTATGCATGTATGTATTTGTTAGAAAAGGCCACGCTAGTCAGACTAAAAATAATATGCTATAGTATATTTCAGGCAATACTCAACCAGACACTTATTCCCTGAAGCTCACATCCTAGCATCTCTACTTCCAGAAGTTGCTAATTGCCATATTTTTTTCAGGTATAGTGATCAGTATTTTCTCCTTTTCCTTAAAGTCCAATGTGAGGAAGAATTTGGGGGGGATGGGGACATTTGTCTATAGGGCTTACATGTAAGGGTGTAGAATATATTTCAACAGCCAAAGGCTCTACAGCTACTTCCCAGCTCTATCCTGGAATCGGCTTCCCCTAGCCATCAGAGAATTAAGTAACACCACAGCTTTCAAACGACCCTTAAGGAACATTAAGACAGCACCAAGACTTGTCTCTGCAAAAACCCGCCATGAACCCCTCCACGGTCCTTGATTTTACTCTATCACTGTGCTCACATCCTTCCTACCTAACCCCCATCCCCCCCTCTTACAACTCCTTCTTTTACTAGCTACCAATGGAATGTAACGTGTGTAGAATCTATTGTAATCGAACCTGCTCCGGGTATTAGCTCTGCTGACTAAGTCTAATCTTTGTCTTTCCTTTCTTACTACGCTATCACTCACTCCATATGTTTCACTCAAAGTTTCTACAAACTACTGTTATGTTTAGTTATGTACCCTAGATATATCATGTACTCTGCTTCATTTTGCTGTGTTTCTCAATATATTGTTTTACTATAATGTATTCACTGTAATGCTTGTCTTATTGTGCTTTATCTGATGTTTTGTAATTTTGCTATGTTGTGGAGCTTTTTCTCCCCAGATATGATTTATCTGCTGTATTGTCTGTTCTTACTGTGTTCTATATACACTGGTTTGTAATGTATTACTGTTGTGGAGCTTTTCTCCCTGGGCCTCCGCTGAAAAACAACCCTTGCCCTCTCGGACTTTCCCGGTTAACAAATGTCAAATAAATAATAAATAAAACCTACTCTTGCAGTCTGTGACTATTTTCTAGGTATTTTACATACATTTTATTCAAGAATAGTTAACATTTAATAAAGCTTCCAATTATTTTTGATATTGATTTAAGCTAGTTTTCAGTAGAAGTCCATTACACTGCCAACCCTAGCTTTCAGCATGGAAAGGTTTCTATGTGGTTTACGTAAAAACAGACAAACCTTTTTTACAAGGATTTTTATGGCCGAAGCTTCTGTTGGGAAACTTAATATTTCTTGGCATTTATATTTCATTCTTGATAAAGTGACACAAACTACCTTTGAAATAGCTTCCAGTGAAGAATTAAAATGACTTACTTGGAAAATGCTTTTCATGCTAAACTATTGCCCTGGACTAAAGAATTTCTAAATGTCATGCTTATTTGGACTTCACAATGAGAAATCTACTTTCATGGCCAATCCTTTTGTGCTTAATGTGTAACAAAATCAGACATAAATCAGCATATCCTTTTACCTACCTCTTTTCTTGCTTACTCTATGGGTAGGACATGTTGTTCTGTATGGATGTCTATCAATAACTACTGCACTATGTAAGCAGATATTATTCTTTACAGAAAATATATGATTTTTTTTCCTTCTCTTCAAAGTACTTGGGGCAAAAAGTATTTGACATTACCTTTGCAAGATGGCAATCCATTTATATTAATTGTTAATCTTCCAAGCATAATATGCCTTTACCTGAGTTTTCTAAAGGTTATTCTACAGGAGCAGTTGCTGCTTTGGTAACTGTCTCTGGGCATGCATCCATAGATATTTGTGCAGCAGTTAAATATCCCTTATTAAATACCTTTGCAAAGCATTGCAAACTGTATTTGATCTCAAGAAATAGTCTTGGGACTAATATTACAAAAATTATGTTATGCTAGGGGGATTCCCACTATTGAGAGATTTGGATTCTGCCTTATGATTACTGAAAGTGGCCCACCGTTATTGGATATGAAAGTTATGCATTTGCCATAGTACTAGATCTGTAGGAAAAACTGCCTTCATTTGCTTTGGCCAGAGTGGTCTCTTGTGTCTTATATGTATACAGGTGAACACTGCTTTACTTTAATGAGGATAACCTCATATCTGGAGAGTAAGAGCTTGGTGAGGCACTGTGGCATAGAAGAGGCATTTCACAGCCTGGGAAAGTGTGGATTACAGAACAGTACTAATGTCTGTGGCCATGGTCTTATCCATTACACAGGATGGAATCATTTCTACAGCTTGAGGGTTATGGTAACTCTCTTACACTTCCCTTACACTTCTCTTACCATTCACATAACTATACTAGAAATGAAAGTAGTTCATTTAATGACAGAGTCCTAGGATTTACTTTCTCAGGAGGTGATCGCCAACCACTCAGATGACATGGCAGAAGTCTGATGTATGAACAGTGAGACCCAGTGCCTCACTGGAACTTAAATTTAATTTTTGAAAGATGAACATAAGAAGTTTGTCTGTCTGTCTTTACTGAGAATCAATTATAGAAACCAGATGAGTCATTCAGTCCAACCACTTTCTATTAGCCAGTGACATTCTAGAGGAGGCTAAAGTAGAGAAAAGCAGGCACTGTTTCTTGAAGGATTGCCTCTTTAAGTGACCTAAGAGTAACATTAATCTATAATCATTAACTTGGTTATGGTTATTATACTTGTGGATAGATAGAAGAATTGCAGACTTCCACAGCTGTGGAAACAAACACCTCATAATACTATGGTTAGTAAGACCTGCATTAGGCTTTGCAGGATAAGAGCCAAACAATTATTTGTTCCAGGAAAAGAAAAGCCAGATCAACAGAAGATTCATCAAATCTTCAGCTACTTTCCTGCAGAAACCTTAGAGATATGTAATGAGTATGCTTACAGAGAAAGGTTTTGTGTTTTCAATGGCAGTCAGCCAGAGATATGGTAGCCATTTCCAGCTGTTATATATTAGGGCTCAGCAGAATGCTGAAGTTCAGATCAAGGATATTATTGATAAATGTGAGGGGCTGACACAAGTTTAATAAACATGAAACTACAAAAGGATATTTTTATTTATATATTTATTTCAGTTTGATGACAGCGGAAGTCCATTGGGCTTTTGAAAGGCCCATTTTCAGTGGAGGCCCGGGAAGATAAGCTCCATGACACAGTTACAATTACAATAACAGTTACAATTAAATTACAAATCAATTAAGAATTAAAAGTCAATAACTTAAAAAATCGAAAATCAAAAGTATATCGCAGTCATAAATTAGGTCCATCATTAAGAGGAAAATGTGCAGATCAGTAGATATATAATACATTTTACAGTATAGCTTAGTGAATTTAGTATAAGTAGGTGTTAGAATGAAGTATAGGTGTAGTGATGGTGAAAGTTTGTTCTATCAGCAGAGAGAACATATTTAAGTATGTACAAAGAAGAATTTATAATATAGAGGGTATGAACAACGTCGATGGGCAGAGTATATGTGTGAATGATGAGTAATAGAGTAGAATCTCATGTTCATAGGTTCATAGGTAGGTACTAGGCTATCGGCCCTGGGGCCTATACAAGCCTAGCCAAAAAGGTACCCTGGCTTTTGCCACCCAAGAAATTTATTTTCCTGTGTCCCTGTCAAGCAGAACCACAGAAGTGATTCCCGGGGTGAATTTCTTATTACCCATCCAATCATCAAGATTTTTCTTGAAGAGTGCTAATGAGGAGCTCTGTTTGACATAGATAGGTAGTCTATTCCAGAGTATGGGAAGTCTCTGGGACAGGAATCTATCCTTCCAGCATGTTCTGTTCATTTTGGTGACAAGGTTTAGGTCCCTAGAGAGTGTAGCTCAGAGGGATTGGGATTTCTTTAAGTGGAGCATGTCCAGCAGCTCTGGGTTTGACATAGATTTGTATGTTAGGCAGAGATTGCCTCTGAGTAGGTGATATGTTACAGAGTAAAGCTGGAGTTTTTTGAGTCGGTCTGCATAGGGCATCTGTATGAGGCCAGTAATCCTCTTTGTGAGGTATTTCTGTGGCCTTTCCAGTTGTTGTAGATGTCGTGTGAGGTACATACCAAAAGGGGCATTGTACTCTATAATGGGTCTAATGAGTGATGAGTAGAGGCGAACAATGACCTCTTTTTTTCTGGATGAGAAACCTTCTGTGATGAGGTGTGCCACGTAGAAGGATTTCCAGACCACTGTGGTGATGTGATTATCAAAGGAGAGACTACTGTCCACCTGTGTCCCAAGGTCTCTTATCACACTTTTGGTGTTAAGTAGACTACTGCCTATGTGGTAGTTCATGGGTAGAGAGTTTTACCAAAGGGGATGACAATGTACTTTTTGGCATTGAGCTTGAGACCATGGCTTTGATACCAGGCATCTGTCTCAGTGAGGCTTTTTTGTAGGATGTCCACATCATTAGGAGTTTTGATTATGGCTCCTAGTTTGCAGTCATCTGCAAATTTAGATAGCCAAAGACCTTATGTGTTAGGAAACAGAATATGGAACTTAGTGCCAGAAAAAACAAAAATACCACAAGTGAAGCACTAAAGGAAATAAGGCTGCAGGCACAGTACGAAGGATTTATTCAGGAAACACAAAATCATAAACGCTGACACAACTCCACACTGCGTTTTCATTCCACGATTGACTTCATCAGACAACCTAACCCTCACAAATCCCCACTCTTAAATACATAAAACACATTACATTAACACATAATTAGCATTCAATTAATTAAGTTGAGGTGTTCATAATGAACTGTGAATTAAAATAAAAAAAGCATACATCTTATCACACAAATGAATAATCATAATGTAAGACATTGATAATAATAAAATATATCTAGGTCTAAACTTCACATCTAACACTCTATGCTAGCATGATAAAACCTAAGAATATACTTATAAAAAATAATTAATAGTTATATACATAATAATAGTGCAAAGTCTGCTTTCCATGATTCAATAAGGACTCAGAATACATAAACAGTAATTTGGCGCCATCAAGTGGAGAAAACAATAACTATCCTAAAAACATATCAGTAATACAATTAAAAAATGCATATATCAATTCATAACATATTCAACTTCAGCAAACAAACAGTCTGTCCCTCAATATTAGTAAATTTAATAAATACAAACATTTAAAACATAAAATCAATTGCAATAGCAAACACCACTTTTTTAAGAATTTTTTTAAAAAAATGTTTAAAATATTTACAATATTAAGAACCTCTTATAATTTAGCTGCCCTCATTTTTAATACCGGAGTTATGGAAATAACATCATTCAAGCCTGGTGGTTTATTAGCCTCCAGGTGTAATTGCCATAATAACTCCTTGTATTCTATGGAGGTCTCCCATTGTCCACCTCTAATATCTTTCTCAACTACTTCAAGTACAAAAAAGTTAAACATAGCTAAAGGACAATTGGTTAAATGCCTACATAATGCATTTTTGGGATTATTTGTTCTTATTTCATAATAATGTTCATAAATCCTATGTTTTAACTTCCTTTCGGATTTTCCAATGTAGAATGCATCACATACCTTACATAAGGCAATATAAACAATACCATTAGTGTCACAATTAGAGAAATACCTACTCTCAATAAATATATCCCTACTTTTTATATATATTGCCTTGTTGGTACATATATGCGTACATTGCAAACACTTCCCACATCTAAATGTCCCTACTTTAATTCTCTTGATGTCCTTCAAGGATGCATCTGCAGTCCTAACAAATGGGTTGTCCTGCCTCAGGCAGCCAAAGTCTGGGTCTGGCCTCGGCGGATGTCGCATTTCACCCGACGTCATAGCTGCAGTTAACCGGGTATAAAGGCATCAGCCGACACCATTTTCCTCAGTCTTTCGGTCAGAACCAGAAGACTTCGCCTCAGCCAATGTCAGAAAAAGTGAATAACTGTTTAACTTGTGGGAAACAAATACCTCATAAAGATTTCCACTCTTACTGCCTACCTTGTTTAGGCCCAGACCACGACGTAGCAGTGTCTAGCCTGTGCTTCCTTCAACCGACGGACACTTAGGCGCGTCGGAGTTTGCAGAGTTTTTTTTCGCGCGCTTTTTACAACACATGCCGCCGGAGACCGACCACACAATTAGCTAAAAGCGTATGAAAGGACCGACCGCTGAAACCGAGTCCTTTCTTCCTTGAGGCCTCATCCAGCATGGCTGAATCTGCTACTGAAATTCCACCTGCTCTCACAGGTTCTCAGGATTTATCAGATACTATCCCTTTAGATATATCTACTCCTGCACGTGGAGCTGCTAGGCCCCTGCATCCAACCAGGGCTAAAGCAGCAAAATCAACAAAGACCGTGCCTGCTAAAACCCTCTCACAGGCCTAGCTCTAGTACTCAAATGCTTAGTCTAGCAGAGGATCTCATTTCTTTGATCAGGATCCCAGCCTCACTCTGACAGGGCCTCTCACCCTCCAGAGAAGAGGCCTGAGCCAGTTTCTACAGATTACTCCTCTGATGATTCAGAGAATACAAACCCTCCAGAAGGCCCTTATTCTCCATATGAGGACTCTGATGCAGAAGACTCCATTCCTTCTGCCTCTCCTCCTGAGGAATTTTCTTTGGGGAAACCTTGCATGCTATGAGGGAACAATTTCAATGGCAGGGCCAGGATTTTTCAGACTCTAGGAAAAGGCTTAGGACCTTTTGCATTTGCCACAGCATAGGCCTTTAGCCATTCCTCCAGTACTTACAGTTGTGGATGATGCATTTAATGATGCTTGTACTGCTCCTGATTCACTTCCTCTGGCCCTGCTAGCCCCCCACAGATACTACAGGTTCCGGACACACATTATCACTTGTATAAGGCTCCTTTTGCAGATCCTGAAACTATTTCACAGGGCCCCAAGGCTGTAGCAGCTGCCTCTGCCAAATGGGGTAAAAAGTTTATACTTCCTTAAACTGTCAATTCCACATGATTCAGTATCAGGAATTTATGTTAGATCAGTTAACTAAAACTGTCACAGTCCCTTCAGGAAATGGTACATAACATTCAGCAGGTCAGTAATCATTCCTTAAATATGATGCACTGGAGGCTTCCTTTAGATCAGCTATGACTGGTACAGTGATCAGAAGGCATGCATGGTTAAAAGAACAGTCCTTACCAGACCATGTAAAGTCAAAGCTCCTAGATGCTCCCATGGATAAACACAGTTTGTTTGGCTCCCCTGCACAGCAAGTGTTGAAGAAGGTAGAAGAGAAAGCAAAATCTGTCCAGACAGTCAAGGATTTCTTACAGGTCCAGCCTCCAAGGTTTAGTAGGAACTGGCCTTCCAAGAATTGGTCCTTTCCAGACACCACCAGAGCACAGAGAGGCAGGAATAGGCGCCCAAGAGGCAGAGGTCAATCCAGAGGTGCCTACAGGGGACGCCAGTGGCAGCCTAACAACCAACAGATCCAGCCACTACCACTTCCACAGGACAATCACAGTGACTTGGGGAAACGCCTACCAGGGAACAACTAGAAGCACCCGGAAAGCTAGCCTTATTTTCAGTAAACTGGCATTACATTACAGGAGACAAATGGATTTTACAGACAATAGACAAAGGTTACAGGTTTCATACCATTCTATAAACCAAAGAGAGGAGGAATGCCAAACCTACCTCCAAACAAAAAGACAAATGCTCTAGAACAATATGGAACAAGCAAGGATTTTTTTACCAGACTTTTCCTGGTGCCAAGAAAGGAAAACCAATGGAACCTATTCTCGACCTGTCCGCTGAACACATATCTCATTGTTCCAAAATTCAAGATGCTGACCCTACAGCAGCTTCTTCCATGCTGGGCAAGGAGTCTTGGCTGGTAACTCTAGATCTCAAGGAGGCATACAAATTGCAGAAGATACCTCAGATTTCTTGCAGGATCAGAGCATTATCAATTCTCAGCATTGCCTTTTGGCTTATCTACTGCACCCAGAGTATTCACAAAATGCCTGGCATCAGTAATTGCTCATTGCAGGCTTCAGGAATTCAAATTTACCCTTACCTGTTACAAGCGGACAACAAAAACAAATTAACAAAAGATTTGAGAAAGGTCATTCACCTACTGCAAGCCCTGGGATACACAGTCAACATAAAAAGTCAAGGCTGATACCATCCCAAAGAATAACTGCAGAACTGGACACATCAAACCAAATGGCATTCCTCACAGCAGAAAAGCAGAAGCACCTACCACTCTATTTCATGGCATTAACGAACCAGCTTACAGCAAGGAAAGTCCTGCAAGCCCTGGGTTACATGGCATCTTGCATAATATTGATTCCACATGCCAGACTACATATGAGGAAGTTGCAATGATACCTAAGGAATTTATGGTCTCAGCACAAGCACAGCATAGAAACCCAAATTCCAATAATTCCATGCCTGAAGCAAGAATTCATGGTGGCTCCAGGCCTGTCCAATTGAACAAAGGACTGCCCTTCCACAGCCCTCAACCAAGCCAGACTATCACCAGGACTCAAGACCAGCTGAGCCTACACATAAATCAAAAGAGATGCTGGCAGTAAAACTGGCAATTCAGACATTCAGACCGATGCTTCAACAGGGTCAATTGCTGATAAGGACGGACAACACCACAGATATGTGGTATATCAACAAACAGGGAGGCACACATTCATATCATGGCAATGGACCTCTGGAATGTGGCCCTGAGCCTCAACATTCAGCTCAGGCAATATTTGTGCCAGGAAAAGAAAATATACTAGCAGACATCTTAAGCAGAACCACCACGGGAGGCTTAATGGATGCTGCATCCAGACATCTTCAAATCCATTACAAGGAAATGGGGACTACCAGAAGTAGACTTATTCGCATCCCCACACAACCACCAACTGAAAAAATTCTGCACAAGGACATACCACCCACTTGCTTGGAAAGTGGACTTCCTATCTTTCAGTTGGGAAAACCTGACAGCATATGCATTCCCACCTCTTCCTTTGATACACAAGGTGCTATTGAAGATCAAAGAAGATCACCCAAGGATCATCCTGATAGCTCCAGACTGGCCGAGGCAGCATTGGTACCCATTACTGAGGTAGTGTGTCGGGAACACGCATGGCCTCTACCCCTAGTTCCTTTACTGCTAACACAGAACAAAGATTTATCTCAAAGGGTTAGAGATCAACAAGAAAAACTTATTCAGCAAAATGGAAAAGATATCTCATTTGGACTGCAGCAAAAGGAGTAAATGTATCACTGGTAAACATAGCTAACATCCTGGAATACTTAGCAGAGCTTTTCCACAATGGCCTGTCCTACTCTTCCATTAAGATTCCAGCTATTTCAGCAGAATACAACATGGATCCTCCAGTCTTCTCTCATCCTCTACTCAGGAAGTTTCTGAGAGGAATTAAAAATGTAAAGCCACCAAGGAAGCCACCATTGCCTACATGGGACTTGAACTTTGTGCTAGAAAGAACCAGCAGCAACAGCAGAATTACAGTACTTATCATGGAAAACTGCTTTCCTGCTTGCAATCACTTCAGCAAGAAGGGTTTCTGAATTACAGGCATTAATTTATCTTCCATCAGGATAGAGTGTCCATGAGAACTAATCCTACTTTTATGCCAAAGGTGGTCTCCAGGGTATCATTAAACCAAGAAATCCACCTACCTACATTCTTCCCCAACCCACAGAACAGGGGAAAGACTACTACATACCTTGGATGTGCATGCAATTTGCGCTACTACCTGGATAGAACCAAGAACAATAGAAAAACTGACCAGCTTCTGGTGGCATATGCAACAGGAATGGAAGGAAAAGCAATTTCAAAACAGACAATCTCAAAATGGATAGGAAATTGCATTAGATTTATCATGGAAAGACAACTCCAGAAAACATCAGACCTCACTCCACAAGGGCTACAGCCACTACTACAGCTTTTTTGAGAGTGGTGGCTACCAAAGACATTAGAGCTGCTACTGCTGAGCTCGTGCACACATGCCAAGCATTATAATAATCTACTATATACTCCAGATCGAGCAGGTTTGCCACTGCTGTTTTTGCAAGGGATCTTAACTACACCATAATCTTCTTAGTACCTCCTCCCAGTTTGGCTATGGTATTCTACCATTTGTTAGGACTGCAGATGCATCCTTGAAGGACATAGTACAGTTTTGTACCTACCATAAATGTAGATGTCCGGAGAGGTATGCTGCTGTCATCAGCATACCCTCCTTCCCCTCTCTGGTACTCCTAGGGTATTTGCCCATCTCTTAGCTAGCTGGGGAATCTATTATGGTGTATTTGTTTGTATATATGTATATACTTGTTTATTTCTATTTGCTCTCTATTGTTTGGAAACATTTGCATTTATCCAAATTTAGCCTTCCTGAGGGCACCTGGCATCTGGGGCAAGAAACACTGAGGAAACTGATGCCTTTATACCGGTTAACTCAGCGAGGCCAGACTTCTGAGGCAGGACAACCCATTTGTTAGGACTGCAGATGCATACCTCTCGGACATCTACATTTATAGTAGGTACAAAACTGTACTTTCCTGTGAGTTACTCTATTTCCTTCCAATATGGATTTCATATTTCTACCTTCAGATAGTTCCCCAAACTTTGTCCATTCTTCCTCCAAAATCTTTCTAAATGTACTGTCCTAATAATAATCAACTAGGAAATTACTCTCTTTCCAATTTTTCATTTGTACTCTTAGAAATTCCCAATATATTGTTTGTCCATATTCTTGATCATTTCGATGGATACCCTTTTCCTTAAACATATTATACAATGTATCACATTCCTTGTTGAAATCTAATTCCATCCCTCATTCTGCTTCTGCTTGCTCTTACAAACTGCCACTATTCCTTCTTTTGGTGATGAAGGTGTGTGCTTCCAAAAGACAGATAGGAATTAGAACAACTTCCAACATGAACTAAAACTTGAATTGGTGATGAATTTATTTTTCCAAGTAGAAAGTATAATATTTGCATATATAGGGGTGCATCTAGCACCCATAGCTACCCTGGATGAAATTATTAGTAAGCACTAGATCCATGAGTCTAAGGATCAAATAAAACTCATTGTTATCAAATTTCCCATAATTAATCAAGGCTTCTTCAAATAACTTTATACCTTCCACTTGAGGTATAGAAGAAAATAAATCAATAATATCAATTGTATAAAATGTAATATCTTTATCAAAAACTTCTTGGGATAATTGTTGCAGAAGTTCCCATGAGTTCCAACCACACCCAGCCCTGTAGTGGAAAGGTCCTTCAGTTTTATATCCAGCCATTTAGCTATCGTGCTGTAACGAATTTCCTATAGATGGACTAATGATACTTTCAACATGCATATAGTGGAACATTTGTATATTAATTGATCCTTCCAATAATAAATCATTAAGGGCCAAATAAACTTTCTTATTCCCAATATTTATCTCATTTAATGAGGCTCTATTATATCTTTCTTCATTGTCCAATATGTCCATCATCTTTGATATCCTGATTGTTTTGTCATTACTAAACTATTAAGTAAAATATTTTCTATAAGTATTTTATTTTTTTCCTACTCTCTAGCTTCTTTCTTATTTTTTTTTACTGTCAAATTCTTAAATTCTGTAATGGTGGGCGGGGGTTATAAATACTTTGTCTCCTCAGCCTTGCATTTCTAACCTTATTAGCATTCTGACCATAATATAAAATCTCAAAGTTTTTCTTCTTAAGAAACAATTTTAAATCAATCAATACTTTCCTAATATCAGCTTTTCTATAGGGCACAAATTTTAAAAACTTTAGAAACAATTTAAAATGTTTTTGTTGGTTATTATTCTGATAGTTCCTAATTCTCTGATCTTCTCAATGGGGGTACTCTGACAAATCATTTATATCGAAATAATTGGGGGGGTAGGGGGTAGCTAACTTTATTCTCTTGTAATCCTATATCCTCTCCACTTCCTACTTTTCCTTTGAATAAAAAAATCAATTCTCTCTCTCCTTAATCACAAAACATCCAAACATCATTTGTTGATTTTGTTGAAATACTGACTAATTCTAAAATCGTCACTACTATTACTTTATTTGGGTACTTGCAAACTCTAAAAGTCCTTTAGGACTTTTTTCAACCTTAAACATTCTTTCAATATATTTTTCAACTCAAGGTCCTCTTTCACCTCATTCTTCAAAATCATAAAAACACACATCCAAACCATTTGAACAATAAAACTAATTTCTAATTCTAATGACTCTCACTCTTTTCTATTTATTTGGGTACTTGCAATCACTAAGTCCTCTGGGACTATTTCCAACCTTAAACATTCTTTTCAAATATACATTTTCCAACTCAAGGTTCTCATTAAAATTGTACTGTTTATGCAGCACATTATTAAAGTCAATATTGTACCTCTGTCCTTCTGTGCTCCTTCTTACTGCTCCAGGTACTGCTTCCTTAACATTAAATCTAGATGCATTTAAAAATACAGAAAAGGCAGTTCTTGTCCAAATCAGCTGATCCGATCTCACCTCTACCTACGGAAATTCACTTTCTCAACTCCGATTAAGCGACGCCTCTGTATAAGCAATCGAATAAGCAAAGTTCCTCCCGTCTTGTTGGCCAGATATCTTGTGTTGCTGCTGCCATCAACCTCCATCCCCTGGACTGCTCACCCAACCTCCAAACATCCACAAAACACTGCTCAGAAAAAAAAATCAGAAAAAAAGAATATGACCAGTGAAAAAAAATAGAAAAAACTACCACAAGTGAAAACCAACAACCTGAAGGACAGCAACAATAAAATTAGTGAAATATTATTACACACAGTTCCCGTGCCACACACACTTCCATACTGATTGATTCCCTCCTGCCCTCCAGCCCTTTCACTTAAAATACATAAAACACATTATTATTAACACAGCATATCATACCAATTACCCTGAGGGTGTCAAATTATCATTATTACGATTATTCATTTGTTTTTAAAGTTCATTATTTCATTACACCTCAAGTAATTGAAATTTAATTTTATGTTAATTTGAATGTGTTTTATGTTAATTGTATGTATGGATTTGTGGTTGTTAATTGAACAGATGAAGTCAATCGAACGAAACCAAAAACGCAGTCAATGTTGTGTCACGCTTGACTGATTTTGTTTCCTGAAAATACGTACTTCACTGTGCCTGCAGCCTTATTACCTTATGTGTTAGCCTGTACTTCAGAGAAATAGATACCAAACAGGAGAGGACCCAGGACTGAACCCTGTGGTACTCCACTTGTCACTGGTCTGAAGTCTGATTTGCAGTGTGGGTTCCCATCTTGTGACATAGGGATTTCTACCTAGTTTAGTGAGTTTATTTAAAATTCCAGAGTGGGGGATGGTGTCGAATGCCTTGGCGAGATATAGATAGGCTGTGTGAACCAGCTTACCCTCATCTATGGCTTTGCTGACTGCTTCAAAGAAGTCTATCAGGTTTTGGAGATATGATCTGCCTTTTACAAACCCGAACTGTGTGGAGTACAGAGTTTGGATATCTCCAGTGTCTTTGTTTATGAATTCTATGATGATACGCTCCATGGCCTTGCAGACCAGGTTCATCAGGCTAATGGGGTGGTAGTTCCCGGGGTCTGTTGTGCCCCCCCTTTTGTAGAGTGGGATAACTGTCGCGGTGCGCCATTCAATGGGCACAAAGCCTGAGGTGAGGCTGTGATTGAACATGGTACTTAGGTGGGGTGCCAGTTCATTCTGTAGTTCATATAGAAGGCAGCCTGGGATGTTGTCAGGTCTCATGGATGCTGTGTTCTTGGCTTTGGAGAGTGAGGTTTTTACCTGTGCAGCCATGATTACAGGAACTTTGCATTCTTCCGGTATAAAGATGGGCCCTTTAGGGGGTGAGGGGTGGTTACTGTGATTACAGGAACTTTGCATTCTTCCAGTATAAAGATGGGCCCTTTAGGGGGTGAGAGGGGGGTAAAGTTAACACTGAACCTATCTGCCAGGATGTTGGCAATATTAGATGGTTCTGTATATATAGTGTTGCCATTGAGATTCTTGACATAGCTATAGAATGCTTTGTGGTTGTCTTTAGAATCAGTGGCAATTTTGTTTTCATAACTAGCATTGGAGGATTTTATGAGGGATCTCAGCTTCTTACTGAGGCTGACTAGGGAGTACCTCCAATCATGAGATTTTACTCTTTTTTGCAACAGTTTCTTTCTTTTGTTGTAGAGTTTGTTTATGGCAGAAGACCATCAGATTGGCTTCCTTTTTTTGGAGGATAGCATCTTGGTTCAGTTAGGGATAGCAAGATCCATGCACTCGTGTAAGTGCTTATAAAGTGCATTTGTGTGGGATTCAGCAGTCGTACGTCCTTTGTCCATCTGCATGGGTGTCGTGAAGTTTGCCACTTCCATCTTAAGAAGCGTGAAGTTGGCTTTGGAGACATTTTTTACGGTTGTTTTTCTAATGGGGGGTGGGAGCAGGATGTGGATGTCTAGGGTGATTAGCTTGTGGTCGGATCTGACCAACGAGGAGCTGACCTCTGGTGTGGAACACCAGTCGCCCATGTTGGTGATGACCAGGTCTAGGATATTGCTGCCCCTGCTGGGGGTGTGGATAAGTTGATCCAAGGCATTGGAATTGATGAATTCCAGAAAACATTGAGCAAAAGAGTTGGTACACAAGTAGTTTTCCCAGTTAATGGTGGGGTAGTAGAAATTTAGAAGTTATGTACTTACCATAACGTTCCATCTGAGTAGGTGGATTCATTTGTCTGCAACCTGTGGGTATGGATCCGATATCGGATCCAAACCGGCAATAGTTTCCAGCTATGGATCTGAGCTCCTAGCTCCTCCCCTCACCCATAATGCCCTGCTCTCCCTACATGACCTCAGATCGAGTTTGCCCTGCACAAACTACCCTAACCAAAGGGTAACACACCCTATGCAGGAAACTGACAAGGCCAGGGGGATAGGAGGGCGGGATGGTTGCAGACAAATGAATCCACCTACTCAGATGGAACGTTATGGTAAGTACATAACTTCTAAATCTGAAGTAGGAGAATTCATTTGTCAGCAACCTGTGGGACAGAGTCCCCAGCTACCTGAATCTTGGGTGGCCATCATGGAAGGATATTCCAGAGCACCGTGGAGCCAAAGGATGCTCTACCTCTAGAAGCGACTTCCAGCTTGTAATGAGCAATAAAGGTATGAGATGAAGCCCAAGTGGCTGCTGAACAAATGTCATCCAGAGGAACCCTCGACTTAAAGGCCGCTGAAGTAGAGACAGACCGGGTCGAATGAGCATGGACTCCCTCCTGTACGGGCCTCCCAGAGGCTTGGTACGCCAACAGAATACACTGAGAAATCCAGCGTGACAAAGAAACTTTGGAAATTGGTTTACCCAGATTGAATTTGGCAAAAGAAATGAACAACTGGTCTGATTGCCTATGACCAGCTGTCCTATGAAGGTAAAAACGAAGCTGCCTGTGAACATCCAAGGAATGCAGCTTGTATTCGCCTTTGTTTTGATACTTAGGGAAGAAAACAGGGAGGTTGATGGACTGATTAATGTTAGCCTCCGAAGCTACTTTAGGAAGAAAGGGATTGATCCTGAGGTACACCCGGTCCGGATGAAAAAACAAATAAGGCGGTTTCATGGACAGGGCCTGAAGCTCTGAAACTCTCTTAGCCGAAGTAATGGCTACCAAAAAAGCAGTCTTAAAAGACAAGTATTTAAGATCGACTGTGGCCGCAGGTTCGAAGGGGGGAGCGGTCAAGGCCTGGAGTACCAAGGAAAGATCTCACGGGGGAACCGTTCCTTTGACAGGGGGTCTGAGCAAAAAGGTGCCTTTTAGGAAGGTTTTGCATAACTTAGCCGACATAAGAGACCCTGAATTGAGTCCAACATGGTAATGAGATATGGCCGCCAGCTGAACTTTGACCATGGAACTACTGGCACCATCATTAAAGAGAGTAGTAAGGAAATCTAGAACCAAAGGAAGGGGAACCGTGAAAGAATCTAGGCCTTGCTGCTCTGCCCATATGTAGAAACGCTTACATTTACTGCGGTAAATATTTCTGGTAGAGGGCTTGAGGGCCGCTACCAGAATGGCCTTAACTGGGGACGAGATACCGGGAGTCCTGATTAGGAGTGGAACTGGAGCAGCCAAGCAGTCAACTTCAGGTTGTCCAGGTTCGGAGTTGGCAGGTTCAAAGGGTGTGATATCAGATCCGGAATGGGATCTAGAATCCAAGGTTGATTCACTGAATGAGACCTTAGGTAAGGGAATCAGATCTGTCGAGGCCAGAACGGGGCAATGACGATCATTCTGCACCCCAACCGAGAGGCTTTCTGAAGTACTTGTAACATCAGAGGTAGAGGGGGGTATGCATAAAGAAGACCGGGAGGCCAAGCATGCACCAGACCATCTCTCGGAGAATCCCCTGGAGGGGGGATTAGAACAAAAAAATTGTCGCACTTGGCGTTTAAAGGAGAAGCAAAGAGATCGCAACAGAGAGTCCCCCACTGTGCAAAGATACGTTTCGCTACTTGAGAATTGAGAGACCACTCATATGGGGAGAGAATGGTGCGACTGAGCTTGTCTGCTAGGATGTTGGTCCGACCCGGAATATGCGTTGCGATGAGAAAGCGGTTGGTGGAGATCGCCCATTCCCACACTCTCATGGCTTCTCGACATAAAGGGTAAGACCTGGTTCCCCCTTGTTTGTTGATGTACCAGACCACTGACATGTTGCCTGATTGAATCGCAATTGTTCCCAGGGGAAGGAGGGCATGAAGTGCTTGCAACGCCAAGAGCACCGCCCACATTTCCAGAACACTGACATGCAGGGAGGTCTCTGAATCGCTCCACGTGCCTTGGACCATCCGACCCGCAAAATGCCCCCCCACCCGAGGCGAGAAGCGTCCGTGGTCACCGTGGTGAGAGGGGGAGATGCACAAAAGGGGCGGCCCCTGTGGAGGTCCGGAGAATGGAGCCACCACAAGAGAGACCGCTTGCAAGCCTTGCTGATTGCAATGGGATGATACAGGGGGAGGGAGAGAAATGACCATTGCACCTGAAGTGTCCATTGAAGCACCCGCATGTTCAAGCGGGCATGTGGAAGAAGAGTAATCGCTGCCGCCATAGACCCTAGCGCCCTCAGGATCAATTCCGCAGGTGTTGAGCTGGAGTGAAGGATGGCCCACACCTGGAGTCGCAGATTCCGAACCCTGTCGGTTGTGAGAAAGGCTCTTAAATTTCTCGTGTCTAACCTGGCTCCTATAAATTCTATTGTTTGAGTAGGGACCAGGTTGGACTTTTCTATGTTTACCGTGATGCCTAGTTTGGGAGCTAGACGAAGGAAGGAATCTCTTGACAAAGAGAGTAGATGCCTTGCTGGGGCGCTGAGAAGCCAGTCGTCTAGGTACGGAAAGACCTGCATCCCCTGAAGCCTCAGGTGGGCCGCAACCACTGTTAACACTTTGGTGAACACCCTGGGGGCTGTGGTGAGACCAAAGGGAAGGACCCTGAACTGGTAGTGACTGGCTCCCTGCCGGAAGCGAAGAAACCTCCTGGATCGTCTGTCCATCTGAATGTGGTAGTACGCGTCCTTGAGGTCTATTGAGCACATCCAGTGATTCTCCCCTAAAAGTGGGAGGATGGACTGCAAAGTGACCATCCGGAACTTCTCTTTGGGAACTGACAGGTTCAACAGGGACAGGTCTAGAATGGGTCTTAGGTCCCCCGTCTTTTCTGGCACTAAAAACAACCTGGAATAGAACCCTGATCCGATCTGGTCTGGGGAGACGGGCTGGATGGCTCTTTATCTCAGCAGATGGCCAATTTCTGCTGAAGCGGCCTCCCTCTGATCGGGTGGAACAATGGGGAGGATTTTTAACTTTGGGACATGAAGAAAGGGGATCTTGTAACCTCTGGATATAATCCGGAGTACCCAGCGGTCCGATGTAATGGACTCCTATGCCAGTAGGTGCTCGGAGAAACGTCCCGACTGCCTCCAGAGTGGAGCAGTCGGGCAACCCCTCAGGGTTGCTGCGTGGGCCGTTCAGAGAAAGGTTCCCTGGACCCAAAGTTCCTGGGAGCCCCTCTGCCCCTAGGGCGGCGTCCTCCCTGTCCTCCTCTGCCACGGAAGGACTGGTTGTCCGGAGCGGGTTGGGAATGCTGCGACTTCCGGAACCACATCTTCTTCTGACCCTTTTGGTTCCTAGAGTAGGACCTCTGGGGCACAGAGAAGCGGACTCCGATGGCAGACAGCGTCTTCCCGTCCTTCTCGCTCTGAACCAAGGTATCACAAACCATCTTGCCAAAAAGGGCAGAACCGTCAAAGGGGGCATTCGCGAATGATGCCTTGAAGGGCTCCATAAAATTGCAGTGGCAGAGCCAGGCCTGCCGTCTTGTGACTAGGCCCGCTCCCGCAGCTCTAGCGGCTCCCTCGGTAGCGTGGGAAAGTAACCGCATAGAGGGGTTAGTCACAGAATGAAGAGTGGCCATACGGGTGGAGTGCATAAGTTTGTCCTCCTCCGATATGGACTCTGGGGGGGATGCAGCGTATTCCTTGATAAGATCGCACTGCATCCTAATGACGTGTGCCAAATAGTTGAGCGCCCTCACTGAGAAGGTCGCTGAACTAAAGATTCGCTTCCCCAAACGGTCCATCATCCGAGACTCCTTGCTCGGGGGGATGGACTGAGGGACTCTCCTGGGCGAGTTCCCTCTTGGTGGCTGCTGCCGACAACATGGCATCTACCAGGGGTCCCTTGCTCCAGTGGGCATGGTCAGCAGGGGGGCTAAGGATCCTGTCGGGCCTCTTAGGGATTGGCTCCACGGTGTCCGGTTCCTTCCACGCCCTGGTGGTAATAAGGTCCACCAGGGGCTCGGCAGGAGGGGACACCCAAGAGGTAGATGGGCCCGCTTCAAATGCCTCCAAGAACACTGACTCATCCGAGGAAGACTTTGGGGCAGACCACTCACCTCTAATCTGTAACATTTCCATGATGTGTCCGAAGGAGACATCCTCAGGGGGTGATCTTGGGGAGCCTTCCCCTTCCTCTAAGTCAGTGTCTTCGGTCAAAGACTCGGGGGAGTCTATGTGCCTCCTCTTACACGAATGCTTGAGAGGTGCTTCCTCGGGGGGGCTGTGCGAGGAGCCCTCACCAACAATGTCCAGAACCACAGGAACTGCTTGGGGCAGTGAAGCGGGCTGTCCCAGTGGCCGGGTGATGGAAGCCTGTCCCAGAGCAGATGGAGTGCGGGGCGGAGCCGAAGCAAGGGCCGGGGGTCCGGATGCCCTCAATAGAGCCCTCTCCACTACATCAAAAGCCGAGGGGGAGCCAGCCTCGACAATAGGATCCAAAAGTCGCCTCCCCCTCGGATCCGATGAGCGGATCGGAGCCGGCACCGAGCCCCTCAGATCCGAGGGACCAGTGTGCTCCGACAAGGACGGTGCCAAAGGCACACTGAGTCCCTCGGATCCGAAGCTCGGGCCAAGGCTTTGAGAGGTCAGATCCGACAGACTCGAGGGCAGGGTCGGATCTGAAGTACCCAGTACTGTCGGCGCCGACCCACCCGCGGCTCCGAGGCTGCCCGCCTCCGGACGCTCCGAACCCGAGTAGCAGGTCGGAGAAGGAGCAATGGGCTTAAAAAACGGGGTCGAGCTCCCCCCCAGAGGGGGGGGGAGGCAGGAGCACTCCCATCTGCATCTGGGCCTGGATGAACCTTCGCATCATCCGGTCCAGATCAGCATCGGAGGTAGGCCTTGAGTGCCGCCTCGATAGCCTCGAAGGAGGTCGGGTCTCCTCATCCTCAGGCTCCGGTGAAAAGCACAGGGACCAGAGCCGAGGAGGGGGAGAGCCAGCAGCCAGAGAGGCCGGCGGAGAAGCCCGATTAGCCGGCGGGGCCGAAACGGAGTTCTCGGCCCGCCGCTTGTGGTGCTTCTCTCTCCGGTCCTTTTTCCTGGCTTCCCTCTCCTCCGACCCTTTGAAGGGAGTTTGAATCCCGGGTGGAGGAGGGGGAGCAGGCAAGGCAGGGAATGCCGAAGCAGTGACAGCCAAGGGGTCGGGGGCCGAAGCCGAGTCTGGGGGCAAGAGTCCCACCAAGACCAGCTTTGACCTCCGCTCCTTCAATGCCCTGGGGTTGAACCCTGCACAGATTGAACACCCTGAAGTGAGGTGTTCAACCCTAAGGCATCGAACGCACCGAGTGTGGCCATCAGCAGGGGAAAGCTTAAGGCCACACTTGGAGCACTTTGAAAAAACTGCCTTTGGGGCCTCAGACATCACTATTTTTTTTTTTTTTTTTTTTTTTTAAATAGTAATAATAAAATAAACTATATTAAATTAACCCAAAAAAGATATAAACAGAAGGGAAACCTATAACTTTCACACAAAATTAAGTTTTAACAATTTTAAAACCCTTTATTCAAAAATACTACCACTTAGCTTTCGGAGCTCTGATGACCCAGCCTTCACCATGCACGGCAAACTAGATCTGAGGTCGTGTAGGGAGAGCAGGACATTATGGGTGAGGGGAGGAGCTAGGAGCTCGGATCCATAGCTGGATAAACCATGCCGGTTCGGATCCGATATCGGATCTATACCCACAGGTTGCTGACAAATGAATTCTCCTACTTCAGATCACCCATTATTAGGGTGTTGGGTTGTACCTTAATATTTTCCAGTGTATCAAGAAAAGAGGAGTGGGAATCCTGGGGCATGGTGGGGGGTCTGTAGGAAGCTACAATCTGGATTGTGGTTTTGCCCAGAGTTAGTTGTACTTGGATAATCTCGGATGTATTATGCTGAGCAACTAGCTTGGAGTTGTGGATATCCTTAATGAATATGGACACGCCTTCACCTTTAGTGTTTTGGTCCGGGTTTGGTGGCCGAAAGGTGTGGTATGAATTATAGCCTGGTAATGCAGGGGTGCTCTCTGGAGCTTTGAACCAGGTCTCTGTCACTGCACAGATGTCGATGTTCTCCATTTTAAGGAGTGCCTCGAGTGAGTGCATTTTGAGATTTAGACTTCTAGCATTGAATAGCATTACCCTCAGGTTTTTTTGCTTGTACCTGTTACGGTGTTGAATTTGTCATTTGAAACTTACCTTAAAAAGGCAATATAGGGGTGGCAAGAACCTTTGTCTGTATCCGGAATCCCAAGGGAGACAGGTGCAGGCCATCTCTGGCAAAGCAGTGTGGTCTGCCGATCATGTCATCCCAGGCAGACAGATACCGGATTCCCTTAGAATGACACCAGAAGCTTAGCCACTTGTTGAAGTAAATCATTTTGTCTTTGTACTGTAATATCATTCTGGGTGATGGCAGGATGCTACTCAGGGCAAGGGTCTATAAACAGTTCCTGCAAGGCTCGAACCAAGGACCCTGCACACCATAGACAAAGTGATTTACCAGTAAGCCATGACAGATACGTGTGGGTGAAGAGCAGAGGCAGATCCATTTGGAGGATAGGTATGAGTGAAGGAACAATTTGAAGTTGGTAGGACTTGGAGTGTTTCGAAGAGCGGGAGGGAGGGAATTCCAAAGTGTGACTAGGGAGTAAGATAGCAGGAAATGGCCTGGGGGCTGAGAAGGTTTGTGGATTTGTAATAGATTTTGGTTTTCTGACCAAAGTGGGTGATTTAGAATATAGGGAAGAGAGTGGTGGAAAGACCTGGACAGCTAGAAGGTTTGAAGATGAGTTTTTGAACTGTGGAGAGTTTTAGTAGGTTTAGGTAGTTTGGTAACTCAAGCCATTGTAGGGACTGGAGAGAGGGGCAGCGATGAGATGAGTGTTTGAAGTTGGTGGCAAATTTACTTATTTTATTGTAGCAGGATTCTAACTTGGATTGTAAACTGAGTTGGAGGTTAGTGAACAGGGGAGCACCATACGTAAGAGAAGGGAGAAGGTAGGAAGAGGCTAAGGTCTTTCTGGTTGCTGGAGTGAGTAAGCAGTTATGTCGGTACAAGAGTCCTAATTTCTGATGAGTTTTTTAATAGTGGTATTTATATGGATGTCAAATTTTAGGTGATCTTCAATAATGACTTCATGTGAGATACAATTTCAATGGGGGAGTTGTTTTGAGTTAATATAGTGAAGGAGGAATTGTCAATGGTAGATGTTCTGGAGGGAGTAAATACCATTAGTTTAGTTTTGGTCGAGTTTAGGGCAAGGTGGTTGTTAAGCATCCAAGATTCTTATTTTGAAAAGGCTGACTGGGTTATTAATAGTAAGTCAAAGGGAGTGTCAGCAGTGCAGATGATAGTGGAATCATTTGCATACTGAATTATATAGAATTGGGGATGGAGAGATGAAAGTTATGAAATAAAATGTTGAATAGAAGGGGCCTAGCACAGATCCTTGTGGTACACCAGTGGGGGTATGTAGGAAGGAGGAGATAGATGATTTCCATTTCATTGCTTGGTGTCTTTCAGAGAGGTAACTAGAGAATGAAGATAGTCTAGAGGGAGAAAGATTGAGAGTAGAGAGTTGGGATAAGAGTATGGGATGGGAGATGGCGTCAAAAGCTTTAGATAGGTCTAGGAATAAGGAAGATACTAGTATGTCAGCGTCACAAGCTTGATTGATGGATTCAAGGAAGGACAGAAGAGCTGTAGTGGTACTGTGACTTGGACAGAAGCCATGTTTGCTAGGGTTGAGGAGGTTATTATGGATTAAATGTGACATTAGTAGACCGTGAATACATTTTTCTAGTATTTTTGAGAGTGGAGAGAGAATTGCAATGGGCCTAAAATTGGTGGTGTCACAGTTTGTACCGCCCTTGTGGAGTGGAATGATGAATGCGTGTTTCTAGCTGGATGAGACTAGAGATTCTTGGATGGATCTATTTATTAAGATAGAAATAGGTAGAGCTATATTGTTGGCCACAAGTTTGAGGAAGAAAGGGAGCAAGTTGTCTGCTGCAGAAGAGCAAGGTTTTAGTTGGGTGAGGAGTTTTTTTATTGTACTTGTGGGAACAGGGTTGAGTTTAAAGGAATATGGGTTTTCTGTGCTGTTAGAAGGATGTAAAGAGGGTGGGGAGACAGAGCTAGGAGGAGGTTTGGGGAAGGAGGTGGTTAGTTTAGCTATACAGTCCATGAAGAAGGATTTGAATGATGTAGCAGTGTCAAATTCAGAGAGGTTTGGATTGGGGCAAGGGTTGTCTTTGTTACCAGGACAGAGGAGAGAGGAGATAGTATTCCAGAATTGTCTTGGGTTGTAGGGGTTTGCTGATTGTAGTTTGGTGTAGTATGATTTCCGGTCTCTAGTTTTAAGTTTTTTTTACAGAATTTCAGAGATGTTTGTATTCTAGTAGGGTAGTGGGTAATTTGTTCTTATGGAATTGCTTCCATTTTGTATCCCTTAGTGGCATGGTTTGCTTGGTTTCTTTTGATAACCAGGGAGATATCTTAGATTTGACTCATTTGGTTCTGAGTGGAGCATGGTAATTAAGTAGATTCAGAAAGGTGTCATTGAAGTAGGTGGTAGTAATGTTGAGGGGCAGGATTTTTAGGGGGGACCAGTCAATAAGTTTTGGACAATCCATAAATATTTGTGGGTTGAACTTAGAGACGTTTTGGGTTTGGATATAATGGTGTTGTTTTAGGAATAGAGATGGGTGCCGGTCTGCGAAGGCGGGTAGGTGATCACTGATAGGGTCACGGAGAGTATCAGAGGATGAGATTAGGTTGGGGTGGGATACTAATATCCAGTCAAGGGTGGTGCCTGAATCTCTGTTTTTGTTAGGTTTAGCAGGGGTATTAATTATCTGGGTAAAATTAAAGAGGTTGATTGCTTGGGAATGAGACTGAGAGTTGATGTTAGTCCAACTGATGTTTACGTCACCAAGGATATAAGTTTCCTTTCTGAAGGTTGAAGAGAACCAGAAGAGGATATCTTTAAGTATTGGAATGTTATTGTTGCCTGGAGGAATGTAGAGGGCTGCTAAGCATATTGTTTTGTGGTTGTTAATCTTTAGAGACACTATTGTTAATTCTGAGTTAGAGAAAGTAGGGATAGGGTTGGTATATGGTGTTACTGTGTAGGAGGAGGAGTAAAATAAGGCTACTCACCTCCTTTCTTGATGGGTGTGTAATTGTGGATTATTTAGTATCCGGGTGGAAGTATTTCATTATCAGTTATATGTGGTTTTAGCCAGGTTTCTGTGATAGCAACAATGTCTGCGTGATTATGGAAGAGCTAAGCATGAGAAGTAGGGACTTTATTGTGAAGTCTTTCTGAGTTAATTTTTTTAAAGCAAATAGATTTAGGAGAGTGTGGATGTGAGGGAGTAGAGGGATTACTGGGAGAGGAGTTGATGGGGCCTGGATTGGGATGAATATCACCTGATAGAGTGAGAAAGGTAAGGTGAAGTAATTGTATGAAGAGGATGATGGTAGATTGATGTTGTTTGTAGGGATCTAGAGCTGACTTGTTTGGGTTTGGTTGGAAGGGAAAGTTGGGTGTTTGGTATGACTGGAAAGATTTTGGGTTTGGAGAGAAGGGTGGTGTAATATGGGCGGCCACGGTGGTGCAGCGGTTAGCATTGCCACCTCACAGCAAGAGGTTCTCCGGTTCGATCCTCAGCTGGGGTGCCTTCTGTGTGGAGTCTGCATGTCCTCTCTGTGGTCGTGTGGGTTTCCTCTGGGTACTCCTGTTTCCTCCCATATCTCAAATACATGCTGTAGGTGGATTGGACACTCTAAATTGGCCCTAGGTGTGAGTGTGTGCATGTGTGTTCCTTCTGTGGAAGGTTGGGTGCAGGGCTGGCAACTTGACACCGTAAAACTCCACTGTCAATCATGAGCAGACAGGTGATCTGCTGTGGTGACCCCTAACCGGGAAAAGCCAAAAGAAGAAGAAGAAGAGAAGGGTGGTGTAATAGGGAAAGAGTTCAGGAGTTATTGAGAAGTAAGGTGGAAGGGATTGGTGTTGGAAATTGGTTATATAGTGTGATAATGTGATATAAGTAGGGTGAGGAAATTGTGTCAGGTAGGATAGGATTGCTAAGAAAGGTAGTAGTGTTAAAGTTAGTTATAGAGATATGGGAGGGGACATAAAGTAGGTTGCTAGGTGTAGAGATTAGTGAGGAGATATGTGACTGGGAGATGGAAGGAATGGGAGGTGCAAAGGATAGTTAAATGTGGATGTAGTGGGGGCAGGGATGGGAGCAGATTGAGCTTGGAAGACGAACGGAGTGGGTTCAGACCCCCGGCAGAGGTGAGCGCCCAAAAAAAAAGTAGCAGTGAATGCAGGTAAGGGCAGGACACTGAAAAGTATTGCTGTGCTTTCTGGTAGACTGTAGTATAAGTAAGTGGATAGACAAAATGTACGACACCTAATTTAGACTACTTTGTTTAACATACTTGAGGGGGATTGTTAGATCTAGGAAAGGGCACAGAAATAATTGCGAGCAGCAAGGTACTTTAATTAGGCTTAGGTGTTGGTTAGAAGGAAAATTGAGGAGTTTTGCTGCCACCTAGTGGAGAAAATGGAGTAATATAGATAAAACAATAATAGAGGGGATATCCCTGCGAGTGTGCATGCTGTTGGGGCTCAATTATACATCAACCAAGTCACTTAAAGTTTAATTAATACTGTAGGACACGTAGGATATTATAAAAAACTCACAGCTTATATGCAGGTTTTATAAGACAACATACTTTTCTCCTGGGGATCCGGGCCCATCGGGTTGCTGTTTCACTCCACGTCAAATTGTTTGTCTATGTAAGAGGGAGTTTTAGTTCATACAGGCTGTAAAAAAAAAACAGATGGAAACGGTAGCGTTAATGTCTGTTAGTGGTGTAGCAAGGTTACGGTATGGCAGATGCAGGTGGAGAGTGTGATTGAGTGTGCATGAGAGAGTTGGGTAAGGTGAAGAGTTTGCAAGTGGAGGTAAACTCAGAAAAAGGAGTGACTGTGATAGTGTGTGCAGGAATGTTCAGAGTCAGAGGGAGCTTTTAGTTTAGGCAAAGTGAAACACAATACCATAAAACATTCTAGTATGTATGTCCAAACAGTTTAAGAGATTTCATCACAAATCTAATCAGCCTACTACAAGACTTCCTGGCTAGAGGGTATAGCAAGTGATTACTGAATTCAATCCTCAGCCCCAATAAAACTTTAAAAGAGGTAGAGGGCCCCATTTTGAGGCTCCCCAGGATAGTCCTAGTGCTCAACAGAAAGCATCACCACGATACACAGGAGGACAAAAGGAAAAGAAGCATGGCACTCACTTTTACAGTAGATTACAAAACAATGAGAAAGGACATGGCAGACAACTGGGTAATGATTATAGACAATAAGCAACTAGAAGAAGTCCTAGGAACGTATCTTTGTTTTGTTTTAAGAGGGCCAAAAACATTAGAGACTGTGTAGAGTGCAAATGTAAACCAGAGGAGGACAATGCTTTTGCTGTTTAGCTACTGTAAAAGAAAAAAAAAAAAATGTGATCAAGCTATTATTTACACTTGTGTGTGTGTGTGTGCGTGTGTGTGTGTGTGTGTGTGTGTGTGTATACATGTCTGAGTGTGCGTGTGCCTGTGTGTAAGTGTGTGTGTGTGTTTTTGTGTGTGCGTGCGTGTGTGCGTGTGCGTGTGTGTGTGTGTGTGTGTGTGTGTGTGTGTGTGTGTGTGTGTGTGTGTGTGTGTGTGTAGGTCAGTAAGTGAGTGAGCAGCAGTAAAGAAGTTTGCATACCCTGAACCTTCAGGCTGAAGAAATCTGGATGAAGCTGAAATAAAGGGGGAACAAAGGCTTAAAAATAGGAACCGATTTTAATTATTACTCTTATAAAATTACAAACCTGCTTAAATAAAAGAATTTGCATTAGCATGCATTTTCTGAAGGAAATAAAAGTCTGAAATTCAAATATATGTCATTATTTACTAACTTCAATCTCCAATGGCTGGCAACAAACAAAACATTTTAGGAGTAATGGACCAAAATATAACTGAGGACTCCAAAAAGAAACCAATCTTGGTGAGAGAACCAGCCACAAACAAGCATATAAGAAATTATTGTTATTAAATAATGTTAAGTGCTTTCGTCCCTAAAGTGACAGGACTTCATTAGAACTCAAAAGAATAAAGTAAATACCTGGATATTTTTTAATGTGTTATTCATTGAATGTAAAATGCTTCCTCCAACATCATTTACATATACTAAGCAAGTTTGAAACATTAGGAGGAGGAACTATTTTGCATCAAAAATATATAAAAAATAATATAGTAATAAAAAATGAATAAATAAAACACAACAGTTTTACAGACAGCCCATTCTCTAAGCACTATAATACCCTCCAGGTTTCATAGGTTCATAGGTTCATAGGTGTGTACTAGGTTAATGGCCCTAAAGCCTTTACAAGCCTAGCCCATAGGATTACCATGGCATCATGCCACCCAACATTAGTTCCCAGTGCCTCTGTCGAGTAGAGCCACTGGAGTGATTCCTGGGGTGAATTTTCTATTTCCCATCCACTCATCAAGATTTTTCTTGAAGAGGGCCAGTGAGGTGCTCTGTTTGACATGTATGGGAAGTCTATTCCATAGAATGGGCAGACTATGGGTTATGAACGTGTCCCTCCAGCATGTTCGTTGATTGTGGTAATGCGGTTGAGGTCTCTGGAGCATGTGGTGTGGATGGATTGGGATTTCTTTAGATGTAGCATTTCTAACAGAGGTGAGTCAGACAGGCTTTGTAATGCAACCAGAGATCACCTCTAAGTAGGCGATATGAGACAGAAAATAGTAGGAGTTTTTTGAGTCTGTCCATATAGAACAACTGTTTAAGGCCTAGGATCATCTTTGTGAGGTACTTTTGTGGCCTCTCCAGTTGTTGCAGATGTCTAGTAAGGTACATGCCAAATGGGGCATTGTACTCACTGATTGGCCTAATGAGGGAAGAATAGAGGGAGACAATGACCTCTTTCTTCTTGGATGCAAAACCCTTAGTAATGAGATGTGCCACATAGAAGGACTTTCTGATCACAGTGGCAATGTGGTGGTCAAAAGAGAGGATGCTGTCAGTCTGTGTTCAGCGGACTACCATTGATGTAGTAATTCATGAGAACTGAGTTTTTCCCAAAGGGGATGGTGACACATTTTTTGACATTGAGCTTAAGGCCATGGTTCTGACACCAGTCTGATTCAGTGTGGCCTTTCTGCAGGATGTCAGCATCACTTAGGGAGTTAATAATAGCTCCCAATTTACAATCATATGTGAACTTTGTCATCCAGAGTCCTGTTGTGTTGGCCTAGACTTCAAAGAAGTAGATACCATACAGGAGAGGACCCAGGACTGAACCCTGTGGCACTCCACTCATGGCTGGTTGGCAGTCTGACTTGGAGTCAGCTACTTTCACACTGTGGGGTCTATCTGTGAGCCAGTTTGCAACCCACCTAGTAATATAGGGGTTGATGCCTAGCTTAGTGAGTTTTTCTGTGATTCCTGAGTGGGGAATGGTATCAAAGGCCTTGGACAGATCAAGGTAGGCTGTATGAACCACCTTGCCTTCATCCACAGCTCTGGTGACTGACTCAAAGAAGTCAACCAGGTTGAGCAGGCATGATCTACCCTTCACAAAACCAAACTGTGTGGGATCCAGAGTTTGGAGATTCCCTATATCCGTTTTTATTAGATCCATGACGATGCATTCCATAGCTTTGCATATCAGACTCATCAGGCTAATGGGGCGATAGTTCCCAAGGTCTGTAGTCACTCCTCCTCTGTGGAGAGGAATAATGGTAGCAGTACACCATTTGGTAGGGACAAAGTCTGAGGTGAGGCCATGATTGAACAGGTCACACAGGTGTGGTGCCAGTTCACTCTGCAGTTCATGAAGAACTCAGCCACAGAAGCTGTATTCTTGACCTTGGACAGTGCTGTTTTAACATGTGCAGCAGTAATATTGGGTGCCTGGCAATCTACTGGTATTGTGATTGTCCTTTGGGGGAGAGATAAAGTTAGCACTGAATCTGTCAGCCAGTATATTGGCGATATCTGTTGGCTTGGTATAGGAGGTAGCATTGTGCAGTAGCTCAGAGAAAATCTGGGTATTTTATTTATTTATTTTTTATTTATTTATTTAACATTTGTTGACCGGGAATGTCCGACTAGGTTCCACAGATCCTGTTTTCAGCTGAGGCCCGGGGAGAAATGCTCCAAATTATTGTATTGGTATTGCCGGGGAGATTCTTTATAGAAGGCTTTGTGGTTGTCTTTACTATCTGCCACAATTCTGTTTTCATAGCTAGCTTTAGAGGATTTGATGAGGGATCTCAACTTTTGTTGAGGCTGTTAAGGGAGTTTTTCCAGTTTCCAGACTTCACCTTATTCCGCATCAGTTTCTTCCTTCTGCTGTTGAGTTTGTTTATGGCAGGGGACCACAAGATTGGCTTCCTATTTTTGGTGAAGAGCATCTTGGTTCTGTTGGGTATGGCAAGACCCATGCATTTGTGTACGTGTATATACTGTGCATTGGTGTATGCTTTGGCGGTCATGCAACTATTCTCCATTTGCATGGGTGCCATAAAGTTAGCCACTTCTGTTTTTAGGAGCCCAAAGTTAGCTTTGGAGAAGTTTTTCATGGTGGTTACCTTTTTTTTTTTGGGGGGGTGAGGGATGTGGATTTCGAAGGTGATTAGTTTGTGTTCGGATCTAACCAGGGAAGAGTTGACTATTGGTGTAGAGAAATGGCCACCCATATTAGTAATAACCAGGTCAAGGATGTTGCTACCTCTAGTGGGGGTAAGAACGAGCTGGTCCAGGTCATTGGAATTAATGAATTCCAGGAAACTTTTGGCATGTGTATTGGTACATGAGTAGTTTTCCTAGTTAATGGAGGGGTAGTTGAAGTCACCCAGCATTAGAGTGTTAGGCTGGACCCTAATATTCTCCAGGGTGCTTAGGAATGTGGAGTGTCAGTCTTGGGACATGGTTGGGGACCTATAGCAGACTACAACCTGATTCACTGTCTTACGCAATGTTAGCAGCAATTGAGGTATCTCTGATGCATTATGTTAGACTATCAGTCTGGAGGTGTGCACATCCTTTATGAGTATGGATACACCACTGCCTTTGGAGCTTTGGTCCAAGTTCTGGGGCCACAATGTGTGGAATGAGTTATAGCCTGGTAGTGCAAGGGTGCTTTCTGCTGCTTTGAACCAGGTCACTGTTACAGCACATATGTCAATGTTCTCCATTTTAAGGAGTGCTTCGAGAGAGTGTATTTTGAGATTTAGACTTCTAGCATTGAGCAGCATGACCCTCAGATTGCATTTGTTTGTAGCTGTTATGGTGGTAATTTGGTCTTTGGAACACAGCCTAAAAAAGGCACTATAGGGGTGGTAAGAGCCTTGGCCAGTATCCGGAAGCCCACGGGTGGGAGATGCAGGCCATCTCTGGCAAAGCACTGAGGTCTGTCAATCATGTCATCCCAGGCAGACATATACTGGATCCCCTTGGAATAACACCTGAAACTTAGCCAATTGTTGAAATCAATCATTTTCTGCTTATACTGTGATATAATTCTGGGTGATGGTAGGATGCTGCTCAGTGCTAGGGTCATAACTGCCTGGGCTACATAATCCGAAAGCTCTTCTGTGTATCTTTTCATGTAGTTCAGGGAGGTACGTCTTAGGTCATTCACACCCACATGTACAATAACAAAGTCATATTTGTACCTGTTGTTGAGGGACCTGACTTCATGCTTTATGAGGTAGATCCTGGCACCTGACAGACAGCTGACTGTTACTTTCTCCTTATTCAACCTAGTGAGTGGAATGTCAGTGTGCCTTACTATCAAGTCACCTATGACTAGTGTGTTGGGCATGCTGTTTTGCCTTAGGGGCTTTGGTTGAGTGGCACACTGTTTAGGAGAGTTATCTGTCTTGTGATTAATGTTGTGTTGTGGTGGTGGAGTGCATTTCTGCCTTGGTGGCCTCTGCTGTTTGGGTAGATTTTTATTGAGAGGCTCCACGAAGGTGGGTGTCTGGTTTGTGTTTTTATGTGAAGGCAGTGCTGGTGTGTGTTCTGGAGGGCTATGTGTTTCATGTGGTGTGGTGCAAGTGTTGACCTTCTCTTCGTGACCAGCTATTCCGGTCTTGGCTGGAGAGTGTGTGGCTTTCAGTTTTGATATATAAGTGCATCTCTCACAAGTCTGCATGTTTGGAGGTAAGAGGACAGAGTCATCAGTGTACATGAGGCAGTTGCTACATTGCCTCTGGATGCCCAAGTTGACCAGGTTAATAGGAGAAAGCACAGAGAGCTGACCTTTAGATATGCCTGGAGGGGTGGGCATTAATAATAAGTACTGGAGCTGTTTCCTTGTAGAATGTTTAGTGCTTGTAGCACTTTTCTGTGCTACAATAACTACTACAAGAATTCTGCTAAAGTGCTAGACTAATAAGCTAGTAAAAGTGCAGGAGAGGAAAGAACTAGCAGATCTAAGACTTTTTGGCACCACTCAGAAGCTTACAAACAGTCCTGGATACAGCAAATCTGTATCTGGACTAGACTAGTTACAGGAAAGGAGGGAAATAAATGCAAATGCGGGCTTTTACACCAGAAAGTTGAAAGAATTGGAAAAACTGCATAAACGGCCAATAAACTACAATTTCTGGCCCAGAAACCACTCCTCTTGTGGTAGATAAGCTACCTAGTGCTTACCACTCCCACTGATAAGATAGAAGGCTTCCCTCCAACACAGAAAGGCTTGGGGGGGGGGTCTCAAAAGCTTACAGTCCTGGATACGTCAAATCTAAATAACAACCTTCCAGCAGTGTACAGGCCTCTGCCTGAGGTCTTGGGCCTCAGAACACTGCTGAGTGGATGTTATTTCCACAATAACACACACCTTATTAGGCATTATTGCTTGCTTAGATAACTGAACTGTTTAATGTAATGTATCAGAACAAGAACCCTTGTCCAGCTACTTAATTAACTGAAGAAACTACTTGAAACTTAAACAAGGCATTGTTATTCCTTCCACAGGGTATCAGAGAGAGAGAGAGAGAGAGAGAGAGTCTCCTAGATCTGCTAGCTGAATTGATTTTATCTGGATTAATCCTTTGTACTCTGTTTCTTGTTAGTCCTGTCATCCTCTGGGTCACAGGTGGGATACCAGATTCACTCAAGCCCTCTGGATAAACTCTGTTTTCTATAGCCATATGTGTGTGTGTTGGGGGTGCATGTCTGCTTACTGAATGGTATCTTATGTAGTGAATTTTAATAAAAAAGAAAGAAAACTATGGGCCGGATTCATGAAACCACCGTGTAAGACTTAATATGTCTTACTCGGAGGCTGCAGTTGAATGGTATGACGTCAGCATGCCATGAATATTCATGAGGGCATGCTGACTCATCCATAACTCTTACACGGACTGAGTAGGCAAGCAGGGGGCATGTCCGACTGCCGAGCAGTCTAAAAGTCCACGCCCCTGCAAGTTTTTAAAAAGCATAATGTCAACAGACAAGAGCGAGTTCGCTCAAATGTACTTGCACCCAACACCACACTCCCTGATACTGTAAACCCCAATCAGAGTTATAGAACGTAAAATATATATATTTTTTTAAATCCACGATATAGCTGCCCGTATTTGCACTTGTTTGCACGGGTGTGCCCATTGCTTAACCACAGTTAGCAATTGTGACATTGGAGAGCATATAAGAACTACTTATGCAAATGAATCCAAATAGCAATAGTGTAATGGTAGAGCATATGCACAAAAAGAAGGCATTTACGGTTCGAGTCCCACCACTCCCCTTCTTATTTATGTTTTAAAGCAGTATTTGAAATAATACCAGACAAATATGATTAAAATTTTATTAAAAGCAGTGACATGGCCAATGTATCAGTGAACAAAATATATATTTTTAAAGGACCCAGCGCAATAGAGTTGCCCAACGTTTAAAAGTGCTTTACCCAGCGCAATGTGTTTGTGCGGACGTGCGCGCTGCACCAACCAGGGCACCGTAGGGCACAGGGGAGCAATGTAGAGCTAAGTTGCTTAAACGCAGCCACACCCCCTAGCCTGTCTAGACAGTATTAAAATAAAAGAATGACAAGGTTTGAACCCAGGACCCTTTGCATTATAATCAAAGTACAGAACCACTAAGCCATGACAACATAGGGGGAACAGCCACTATTAACATTCATAAACCTAGGAATGGTAGTTTAACCATTACTAAGCAGGTCTGCAGTCAGCCTAGAATTTTACAAAACGGCCAATCACAAAAAAGTGTGGGAAATGCGGCATATTTAAGCCCCACAGGCGGGAATACATGCCATAACTGATTGTAGCTCACATCTGCAGTCAGAATGTCTGGTGTTGGAGAGGGAGCGAGCTTCCGAGCACAGAGATGGGGCATCGAGGAGTCCAAATACATGGTTTGGTTCCTAGTCCACCGTCACAAGGCAAGACTCCTGCAGGGCCAGTTCCAAGGGACGGAGTACAAGGCAGAGGCTTGGAACCAGTTAGCTCGTGACCTCACCAGTGCCACAGGCATTCCTCGGACTGGTGAGCAGGTCCATCACCACCATGCGGAGCTGAAGAGATGAAAGGAGGATGGCCTGAACCAGTGGATACAGGAGGCCCATGGGATGCGGGATGCCCCAGTACTGAGTATGTAGCCATGGAATGCAGTATGTAAGAATTTCAAATGGAGTATGTATAACCGATAGGAATGTCTCAATATCCCTTCATTTACTTTACAGCTGCAGGTGACCGTATTACGAATCAGCAAGCCTATGCTGATAGGCTGCTAAGGCTGCGCCACCAGGCAGGTTAGTGATTATTCTGCATGTATTGTTATATAAAATATGGGAAAGAGCATGAAAGTGTTGTAGTCCAATAATACAGCCATAAAATGTACTGTATAATTCCTCTGCATGTACTGTCAGATAAAAACGTTAGAGAGGCAGAAAAATAGTGTAGTAACCCATTAAGAACGGTAACAAATGTCTGGAATAATGTCTCTGCAGGCACTGTCATATAAAAGAATATGTGAGTGAGCCTGAAAAAAGAGTGTGCTAACCTATTAATAAAGGTATAATATGTCGTGAACATGTCTGCCATATATACTGTTAAAACAAATAAAGGAGTGAGCCTGTGGAAAAGTGTGTAATGTCATTAATAAAGGTCTAAAACCCAGAGTGTGTCTGTTTCACTTAGTATAAAATGTTGTTGTACCCTTGCATTATACAAATAGTAATGTGTTAGAAAGTGCTGGCAACCCAGAGTTCTGCAGTCCCATCTAAAGTGGGTGATGGAAGTGCTAGTAGCTGTGAAGTAAATATACAGTCCTCAACAGTCAGTTACTGGCTGGCATGCATAAGTAAATCTGGCACATGAGTAGCATGCTAATATGTTCCCCAGAAATGTAAGTGTGCTTCAGTAAATGCAGGGTTCTGTACAATTTACAGTAAAAATGTCATGTGAAAACATCCAGATATGTAGATAAAGAAATATAAATGCAACCATGAAATATGTAGCAGTAACATCTGCATCCTGGACAGTTAGTATGCGAGATATAGGTCAAGTATATATTGAACTAGCCAAACCCACTACACAACCTAATGCATGGTGGCAAGTGTAATAATACATGTAGGGAATATGCACCTGCAGTCACTAGGAATGTAGTGTAGAGTAGAACTGTTTATAAGATGTTAATGGAGGTTTTTTCTACACCCTACAGTTTGTGCATAAACCATGCAATTCCACACCTTAATGGGTATGTGTAATCTTAAATATTTGTTGGGATATATGTCCAATTGTTCTATAAATATTTGCACTCATGTTGATGCATGTGCCCTGTTCAAACACCACGTTCATGGTGGCCTGTTGCTACCAATCATCTCTGCATGCGTTTGGAATAACCACTGTTGTTCAATATATGCATGTGTTATGTTTGCTGTTCAACTGTTGGAACTGTGGTGTGTTGGGTTAATGGGAATATTACTGCATGCTGTTACAACTAATCTGGAATGCTGTTGTTTATGTTGTAATGAAACACACCTAATCACAGAACGTATGGGAAGGCCGGTCCCAGTGGACCCACCTGTCCCTCCTCAGTTGGCGAGTGCACCTGGCACCAGTGGCTCTGGTGCCCAGCCCGGACTCCCCTCCCCGTTGGTCCTGTGCCACCTTCGGGGTGGAAGCGCTGCAGGGGATGGGACTCATCCCCCAGTGCAAGCATGGGTGGAGAAGGGCCACCCGTCACCCTTCGAAGGGTCCGGATTGTGGTGTGTAGGGAGATCCAGCATTCAGTCGCTGATCCTCTACGCCAGCTTGAGGCGAGAGTGGCACTTCTCATGGGTGAGCCTGCCTGTCCTCTTCAGCCCCCAGCACAGCCACCCCCAGGGCTGTGAAGGTGCAGTGGTGACTGCCCATAGGTGGGGATCTCAGTTCCACTGTTACCATCTGTGGCCTCATGGGCTTGCAATTTCCAAACAACCTTCTCCGTCGATTGTGTTCACCCACCCCATGTGTCAGATTCTGCCCCTGTATGCGTCTTGTTTGTCTTGTCTGTTTACCTCCCCAACCTACCTCCCCAAATATACCTACTTCCCCTACCTCACTTACCACTCTCACCTGAAAAAAAAAAAGGGCAATCTGTGCCCAAAAAAAATTACACCCCATACATAGCTTCCCATTTTGCACACATATCCATAGGACATATACACCGATAATTCTAATTGACAGTGCAACAAACTATGTTGTCCTCACCCCTCTCTCAGGGGTGGAAGGTCTCAAAACTCACTCCAAATTTTCAACATATTTACAGCTGTTGCTGTTAAAGAAATGGGCAGCTATGGGCCTTCCCTACACCCTTCCTGCACATCCCAAGCTTGTTTTCCTACTGTCTTTCCCTCTCTGTGCCCCCTTTTTCACCACTTTCCTATCTCCCCATTTTTTTTCTTTAAAAGAAATTAGTGCAGGGGTTAGCGGGAGTAAGCACTTTTAAGCAGTAGTTAGCAGGGGTGCGCGAGTGTGAGCTTGTGTGCGCTTAGCTAAGCATCGCTAAGCGTCATGCAAACCCACGCAAACCCGCTTACAACTGCTTAAAAGTGCCTTAGTCACTTTGTATGACAGGGCCCTTGTATTGCTCAGCAGCAAAATAAAAATACCCTTGTCAGTCTCGAACCCGGGACCTTGGACTCACCAGTCTGCATGAAGTACCACTAAACCACAGCAGATATCCAATAGCTTAGTGCTGAAAGCAATTTAACATGCATTACCATGAGTGAATGTAAAGAGAAAATAGGAATGGCATAACACAAATCTTGTTCTGTGGGCCTTAACCAGCAGGTGTTGTTGAATTGCATGACATGACTGTAAAAAGAGAATCAGCCATGCTAGTAGGGAATAAGGTTACAGTAGCAGCTTACAAACCCCACACAGTATCAGAGCAGGATACACACTGGCATATTAGCATAGGTCACAGGCTAGACCTCCCAACAGTGACTGCTCTACAGTGATGACCCTGATTAGTAAACAAATGTTAGCTGTGCCCCTCTGACTCCCTGTGAAATGTACTAACAGTAGGCAGAAAGGTGCTGAATCTCACTTCATAACAAATGTCAATAAGTGAGAGTAGACACCACTTGCACGTCAGAAAAGGTGTAGTAATAGAAATGCTCTGAATCACCCAAAGTCTGAACTGAAAAATGTCAGAACTATATCACATGTGTATCCCAGTTATATGTACCTTTCCCTGAGGCTGTTCAAATATATATGTGAGAGTATCTGAGGCTTGGAAGAGTCAGAAACACACAGGCATATCAGCTTGTCTGCTGTTACACACTCTGCAAATAGCTGTAGAATGAATCCCACAAGCATGCCCTTATGTAGAAGTACAACACAGAAATAGCAAAAGATGTAGCCATGTACTGCTAGCAACCACCTGTGACAATGCCATTGTTCAGGTGCTGAAAAGACTGCTGTGGTGCACAGTCAAAGAATACTAGGCTGACCTCTGTCTACCATCTGGATATGTTCACAGGTGGGAGCTACTCAGACAGACTACAAGCCTTCATAGACTTACAGGTACACAGCAACTCTGCATGTTCAGCAAGATAAACATCATACGATAATAAATAATGCACACTGCAGTTCTGCACCCCTACCCAAAGGTACTATATACCCGTGTAGTCAGGCACAACCAAGGGTGTAGTTAGGCATACACAGTACAGAAATATGTCCAGTCGTCCTGAGCAGACTGTGCTAATGCCAACACAAACCACAAACTGTTCAGATGTGAGTAACGTACTAATGACAGTATAGCTGTTCACAAACAATGCATGTGCCTGATATTCATAATTGGTAGTACAACATACTTAGATGTCCTCACCACTCTCTCAGGGGTGGAAGGTTTCAAATATCCCACCTAATGTATTGCATATGCACAGCTGTTGCTGGTAAAGAAATGGGCAGCTATGGACCTTCTCCACACCCATCGTGTACATCACAAGCTAGTTTCCCTACTGTCTTCCCCTCTTTGAGCTCCCTTTATCACCACATTCCTATCTCCACATTTACTTTTCTGTCAAAGACATGAGCGTGGGGGTTAGCGGCAGTGAGCACTTGTAAACAGTAGTAAGCGTGTTTGCACCAGTGTGCGCATGTGTGCACCTAGCTTAGCATTGCTAAGATATGATAAGCTCCGCCAAGCTTAGCTTACTATTGCTAACATATAATACGCTAAGCTAAGCTTAGCTTAGTATTGCTAAAATACAATAAGCTAGGCTAAGTGTTGTTTAGCATCGCTTAGTGTCGCGCAAACCCGTGCCAACTCGCTTACAACTGCTTAAAAGTGCCTTTGTCACTCTGTATGACAAGGCCCTTGTATTGCGCAGCAGAAAAATAAAATACCCTTGTCAGTCTCAAACCCCACACCTTGGACTCACCAGTCTGCATGATGTACCACTAAGCCACAGCACATATACAACAACTTGGTGCTGAAAGAAATATAACATGAATTACAAGGACTGCATGTAAAGGGAAAATAGGAAAGCCATAGGAATACATTGCAATAAAGAAATATGACATGCATTACAAGGACTGAATGTAAAGGGAAAATAGGAAAGCCATAGGAATACATTGCAATAAAGAAATATAACATGCATTACAAGGACTGAATGTAAAGGGAAAATAGGAAAGCCATAGGAATACATTGCAATAACTACTGTTGTATGCCAGTTAATTCCCTAATTCCAAAAGAAAGTACATACTCCCATGTATCCAGTGTTAGCATTAGGAGGTGTGAGTAAACTTACACACTGAGAAGAGTGTACTTGAAGAAGCAACAGTCAGGTTTCAGTACAACATGCATTTCACTGATTACAACCCAGCTTCAGATATGAGACATATACCAACCTTCTGACTGACACAACAGTGTCCACAGCAAACAAGCATGGTCCCCACCTTGCAAAACTGAAAG
Source organism: Protopterus annectens (assembly GCF_019279795.1). Classification (NCBI taxonomy): domain Eukaryota; kingdom Metazoa; phylum Chordata; order Ceratodontiformes; family Protopteridae; genus Protopterus; species Protopterus annectens. Next base: position 1,430,050,048 of record NC_056726.1, read on the forward strand.
GCCTATGCCTACCTAACCTATCATTTTATAGCAGTGTCCTGAAATCACAGTGAGAACTCCAATTACCACACAGCAGGCTGCATGCAATTACTAAATGGTGGGCACCAATTGGTGCAGAGGCCACCACATGCACATGTGCAGATACCTACAAAAGCAGCCTGTACTTGCTGACCACACATGCAATAATATCATTGCAGCAACTGGAGTGAGAGAGAGCGAGAGAGACAGACAGACAAACAGTTGGAGAGACCAAACCAAAAAAAAAAAAAAACAGAGGCGGTTGGAGACACTGACCAACCAAAGCAAAAAATAAAACAAACAGAGGCAGTGGAGGACACCGACCTAAACAAAAATAAAAAAAACATCAACAGGTACAACAGACTGAGGTGAGAAATACAAAGGTAAGGTATGTAACACAGATGTATTTGCTGGCATCCGAATGATGTGTCTGAAGGGTACTCTATGTTCTGTGAACACTTCTTATGTGGTAGCAGTCCGTATCTATATGTATATGCAGATGTGCATAGGGCAAGGGACATACTGCAACTGTTAGTGAAGGCTGGACATATATATGTATTTGAAGGTTGCTATGTGCACATATCTATGTAGGTTGTAGTGTGTGGCATTGAAAACAGCAAGCAGTGCAGGTATATGTCATGTGGTGGTTAAATGCTGTGGGACTGAGTTACAGCCAGTGAGGTCTGCTATGGCTATACGGCCTGAGGACAGCGAAATGCATTCTGCACAACACTGTGCAATATTATTACATAATTGTATGTCTCACAACTGTTCCATAACTGATATTCCCACCATGAAAGGTGGCCAGTATATCTGCATATATGTGCATTTATATGTACAGCAGTGGCTGTTTACAAGTATGTGTGTATATATAAATATAAATAAATATATCTATATATATATATATATATATATATATATATATATATATATATATATATATATATATATATATATATATATATATATATATATATACATATGTATGTGTATATACACATATGCATATATACATATATAGATATATATATATAGATATATAGATATATATACATATATATATATATATATATATATATATATATATATATATATATATATATATATATTTATATATAGATATAGATATATATGTATATATACATATATATATATATATATATATATATAGATATATGTATATATATATATATATATATATACATATATAGATAGATATATAGATATGTAGATATATAGATATATACATATATAGATATATATAGATATATATAGATATATAGCTATATACATATATAGATATATATAGAGATATATAGATATATACAGATATATATGGATATCTATGGATATATATAGATATGTATATATATATATATATATATATATATATATATATATATGTACATATATATACATATATGTATATAGATATATATAGATATGCATATATAGAGTGATATATAAATATATATGTATATAAATATTTATATATATATATATATATATATATATATATATATATATATATATATATATATATATAGTGAGAGAGGGAGACACAGGGTCAGACGTATTGCAACAGGTGCCTGGTGACCAAGGCATGGACTGAACACCAGTGTTGATACTGCAGTACCATAACCCCATTCCAAAACACTTTACCCACTAACTACCAGATAGGTGGTTGCCTGACTAATACCGAAGGTGTCAGAAGGGAACATGGGACACAGGTGGACAGTAGCCTCCCCTTTGATATTCACAGTGCCACACTAGTCTTTTAATCTGTCTACGTGGTACGTGTAATCACAAACGATGTGTCATGTACGGGAATATAGGTCAGTGTTCCCCTGTACTCATCACATGCCCCATGTGGTATGTACCTCACATGACAACTACAGCAAGTGGAAAGTCCACAGACATACCTCACAAGGGGTAATACTGCCCTGAAACCCATACCCTATGCAGAATGACTCACATAACCACAGCTACAGTGCGTTGTATACCGGCCACTCAGAGGTTACCTCTGCCAAACATACAGAGGTATGTCACACCCATAGCAGTCAGACAACCACCATGTCAACACCTCACAATCCCACCGGGCTACATGGCCTAGGTCCCTAGTCCCCGCAACATCACTAAACAGCACATGCTGGAGGGATAGGCTCCTATTGACAAATATGCCATACTCTGGAGTAACCCACCCAGCATGAACAAACAAGGCTCCTCAGTAGCAGATGTCAGACATACCCCTGATGATTGTCTGTGGGATAGGTAACACGCCCTGGGAATCACCTCTGTGTATCCGCTTGACAGGAGGAAGTGAAATCTACATGTGTGTCACAGGCCAGGGTAGCATATGGCTAGGCTGCTGTAGGCCCCAGGGACAATAGCGTATTACCTACTTATGACACAATGCACACAGACATATACACAGTGCAATACCTGCTATGTGAGGTGGAATGAGTGTGACAGTGAATGTGTGCAAGGTCTGTGATGGTGTGATAGCTAGGAGTGAGGTTGTTTCCGTCATGGTTGTTTGTGTCCTAAGTGTGAGGCCAGAGAAAGATGTGTCAGTTATTGGGATGCAGACATAGTAGGATGGTATATGTTGTGACGTAGTTCCTTGTGTACGACTGTGGTGTCCCATCATAGGCTGAAGCAATACATGTATGCTCAGTAAGTGGTACTGCTGGTGAATCCATCCGACATTAGAAATGTTGTACCACCTGAATCTGTAGGCCTAAACAGTACATTATGGTGTATGTTCACATTCCCTGGTAACACTGTCTTGTGTGTTTCCTGCAGTCTGCACAGATTACATTCCTCAGGCATAGGTATCTCTAAGTAGGGGCACACAGTACTGTAAGGTACATAGCAAATGCTCATCTGTGTTAGCATACATCTGTGTGTGGTATGAATGTCTGATGCGTGTGTAATGATGCCTGTACCATGTCTGCAATCATATGTGTGATGCAGGGTTTGCATGTGTACCTAGCAACATGTATACTCTGTTACAGCAGTATGCCAGCTATATTAACAACTGTGCACATATGTTAGGTAAGGGTATGGCATCAACGACTAGGGTGGGTTATTGGTTATACTGTAACTGTACTTCACATTCATTGCAATGGATGACATATATCTGCATGCATTAGCTTGATATGTACCCCCCTGGCAAGGCTGTGCATTGGATCCCAAACAGTGAGCCGAGTACTGGTGTATACTGGTGTGTCATATGGAGTGTGGCAGGCACTGTCAGCCAGTTGTGGGCTGAGCACTGATATGTGGTATTTAATGTGTGTATCCTCTGACAGATGAACAAATGCTATATATGGCAGTTAACTGATATCTGTACTGTATAATATTAAGTGCGCCACATGACTTGCTCACACATATCGTTTACTTGTCTTCCAGGCTTATGGCTCATCACAGGAACCCCTGCTATACAGCTGCAGAGGAACAGGAAATCCACCACAGCCTGATTAACACTATACCCTGCTGTTTTCAAGGGCCAGCCAGCACCAGCAGGAGCGTACTGCACTGTGGCAAGAACTTGTTCATCGGGTAAATGACATAGGCATGCATAACTGACATATGAGCAGGTACGCCATCACTGCAGTGATTTAATTAGACATGCCCGGCGGCGTGCGTCTGATATCAACAGACAGCAGCTTGCCACAGGTGGTGGGCTGGCCATACATCCCCCACTCACCAGAGTGGAGGAACTGCTGCTAAGTGTGGTGGCCCCTGGCCTACAGCAATAATGACATCACACATGTGTCATCATGGAGGCCAGAGCCACCCAGCATAGTGACGTGGAGCGTGCAGGTAACATGCTCTAGCTGTAGACTACTTTTACCTGTATTGTTAGATTATGCATGTGTGAGATGTGTACTGTGTTTAGCAGTTGTGCTGCCTATTGTGTGCAATACTGATAATTTGAATAGTATCTGTACACCTATGCCTGTTGTTCTACTGTAGTTTAGCACACTCACAGTAGCAATGCCACAGGTGTGGCCACTGACAAACTGTGTCATATTCTTGCAGGTCCCTCTGGTGTGACAGCAGGGCAGACGTTACATGCTGGTGAGTGTGTTAACACTTTAAACCTGGTATTGAACGGTGCATGTCATAGGTGAGGTGTAGGCCATGTACACATAACACACCTATGCATAATGCATGCTGTGCATGTTTGCCGTGAGACGTGAAACATCTCAGTAATGTCAGTAGCTGCCTCATTCACATGCAATGCACAGAGCATCAGACACAAATGTGGCAACACTGTACTGCACATTGGATAGGCATAGTTGACACACATGTACACAACATAACACGTTTGTCATATGCAGTACACCTCAACATGCTACACATTGTGTAACCGGACACCCGCTGCCAGGTCACACTTCAGTATCCCACATGTCATCCACACACCACACATACCATACCTGAGGGGTAGAGGCCTAGCATGGGGCTGTGCAACACTCCTCAACACATAACATAGTCATGTTAGGCAATGCTCCCTATTGGACACCTCACACACCCTTGTGCAACGTGGCTGTGTAATAGTGAACTTAGCCACGGCACTGTGGTTCAGGTACAGCATGCTAGGCAGTGGTCTAGCACACTTTAGTGGCCTTGAGTGACCACATGATGCATGATGATGATGGCTAATGGTACTACACCCCATACTGTTACAATGGCCATGTCCAGGATTGGTATCCTATCACGTATACATGCACCACCCATCCCGTGTGTGTACATAGCATGCATATGCTACACCTGTTTCCACAATTATCTGCTACAGACACAGACACTGCAATCAGACATGGAAATCCATGTGACACACAGATAACACACACAGCCATGGTATGTATACCTGTGTGTGATGGTGCATAGGACATTGCAGAGCTTATAATACTTGCACAGAAATGTCGTGCCCTTGTACACATTGTGTTCCAGGGAGTAGGCAATCACTGAACATGTACACACATGCACCACAGCCATGTACACTGTCATCAACTATGGCTGTCTACACTCACACTGCATGAACTTGATCAACACTTATTCTGCATGCTGACACATGTGCATGAAAAAGTATTAAAGATATGCTAGTTCATGCTTATTTTATTTTTTCTGCTGCCAGTTTAACTAAATGTATTTCTGATTATGGTTTTAAAGCATGTGGTCATTGTAGTATATGTAACCAAACAGTAAATTCTTTTGACTGTATAAATGGAAAGAAATTTAATGTGAATGGTAATTTTAGTTGTAACACAGAGGGTATTGTTTATGTACTCAAATGTGAATGCAATTTATTTTACATAGGTGAATCAAAAAGGAGTTTTCAAGTCAGGTTCTTAGAACATCTGAGAAATATTAAAAATGAAAAGGTAGAAAGCCCTTTAGGCTTTCATTTTAAAAAATATCATAACAGTGATGGTAAGAATTTAACAGGCACAATTTTGGAAAAAGTACATTGTGTGAAAGGTATGTGCTTGAAGAATAAACTACAATGGAAAGAAGCACTGTTTATTTTAAAATTTGACACTCTACACTCTAAGGGGATAAATAGAGAGCTTGATTGGAAATGGCTGCTGTAATTAAGTGTTTTTTAATTGTTTTATTAGAATAGTTTTTTACTATATAACGGAAAGAGAAATGGGTTTTGTTATACTCTGTTAAAAGGCTTATGCCGAGGCGCTGGAGAACATCAACTGTTGGTACTATAAAATAAATTCTTTGGATATACTGGCTGAGTCGTTTCTTGGACTATTTTTCCTTCTTGGTGGTTTAATATACATGTGCATGACTGTTTGCCTTGTGATACTGTCACTCACCTGGAAGTCTGTTGTGTGTGTGTATCTGCTGTAGTGAGGAGTGTGCATGTGTTCCTGTGTTCCTGTGTGCATGTGTTCCTGTGTGCCTGTGTGCATGTGTGCATGTTCAGACCTTAACATGTGTTTCCTGTCTTCCTCTCACAGGTGCTGAGGTAGGGCTTGGCGAAAGCAGCAGGCGACCTGAAGCCACTGTCACAGATAGTGGTGATGATGAAACATTTATTTTGGCACAGGGAGATTTGACAGGGTCTGTCGTTGGTCCACCAACCGACAGTACACAGCGTTCAACCCCATCTATGCGCACACTCATACTGCCATTACATTCCTCACCACCAATGGCCATAGGAGAGGGACAGCATACAGCTGGCATTGTCCAGGAGAGTGTGGTACCCATGGCACGTGCATCCCCTCACAGCAGCTATAGCCATAGACCCGCAATGGTACCACATAGGCGGAGGTCCAGGGGTTCTCGGGGTAGCACCACTGGATGTATTGCCCCTGGCAGGTGTGCCCTCACAGGTCTTACGATGACCACTATGCTCCGGGCTGTAATGCAGGCTCAGGCACGTATGGAATGGTACACCAGGCAGGGACTTAGGGCAGAGGGCACATAACACCGCTATCATTGACAGCATCCGTGACTTTGCCAGTGCCATCCGGACATACACCGAGGTCATTGATAGACATTGGGGGGAGAAAATAGATGCCCTCCACAACATGTCTTCCTCAAGCCAGGACCATGTGGGACGGTTGCGACGTCAACGCAGATGCATGCCAGTGACAGCAACAGCTGGCAGTGGTTGCGGATGGCCCACAGCTCACAACCACTCCCGTAGTGGCAGTACCAGCCCCAGCAATGCTGGGGCTGGCCTGTCCATTGTCTGTCCCAGTAGACCACGTGCATGTGGCTCTGGCCAGTCCCAGCAGGGACATGGGTCCAGTCATCATACCTCTGCCTCTGATGACAGTACCCAGTCAGGGTTGGTACCCGATACCATCCGTAGCACCCCTGCCAGGCACAGGTACTGTGTCCGTGGCCGGAGACAGTGATCTGTACAGCCAAGCAGGTACAGTCTGTGGCTGTCCCACAAACCACCATATGTGGCAGCCATGTGGTGCAGCTGTGTGCATGCAGATACACACACACATTAAGCAAACAACTAGGGCTCACACATACACACACACATTACATCAACATTGGCCCATGCTGTACTGTTGTCCCACACACACAGACACACACACAGACATGTCGATTGGATGGGTCAATGTCAGGCTCTGGCAAACAACAAAACACCCTGTGCATATGATGATAACTGTGCCACCTCCTGTCATCTGCATTATTGATGGAGGGACAGGCTAACATGGTGCTGATGCACAGGGTGACACTATAGCAGTGTAGCAATAATAGCGAGTTGTCAACAAGGAAGTCTAACTACATCCTTGTAGGTATATCTGAGCAGACATTATGCATCAAAGCTCTGATTGTCAATGTAGCATTGTTTACACCACTGTTAGGTCTAAGTATGTATTATCCACCCATGTGCCACTTGGCTGATGTGTGATGTGTTTCCAGCATGTGTTAGCGAGTGGACAGTACGTGTGTGATGTGTGCAGTACATTTAGCAAGTGTACATCTCTGAACATGGTGGGTGCGCACTGTCTGGATGTACGTGCATAGTGGACACATGGGACATGTGGCATACCCTGTCATACACATTATTAACATCCCATTGCATCTTTCAATGGCCAGTATGCATTCTACTACAGTTATGTACTAACTTTGGTAGACATGTATATGACATGGGTTGACACTATGCTGCGGGTGATACCGTTAATATCAGTCAATGATTTGCAGTCTGGTAGTATACACAACCTCAACAGCATGACTATAAGCAATCATTGGATGATGTCCTGACAAATGACACATAGTAGTAGGGAACCCATTCATAGGATCCTTCCGGTGCTACACTATAACACCACTCATTACTGTGACCACACCTGTGTGTCATATAGCCCCCTTAGGTACATGCAGACACACTAGGGATGTGTCCATCCAAATCTGGGAATGCATGAAATGGCCTACAATGCATTCCCTGGATGGGACGCATATCCTACACAAGGGTATCATACAGACAGATACCTGTTGTGTGATACATGCTGTTTAGCAGTAAGCCAACTATGGCATAGTCATCCTCATGTACTATACATACTATCCCATCAGTACCACACCGGTGGTAGCCCTCAACATGTATGTCAGGTACCATTGTGTACATACAGACATGTTATGTCATGTGCCCCTTGGTATCCACATATCCATAGGTACTGTGGAGTCCCAAGGTGTATTACAGACATTAGAGGCCTGAATGCATATCCACAAGGCAGTCATACACCTATAAAGACTGTCCATTCTTGGCAGACTTTGTTGTGTATGACCATGTCTGACATATACCCCAGGCATATACCCTCACTCACACTACTCTTAAGTAACTGTCATGGGTGTGTGTGCCACAGATTACCTTGGCCACAGAACACGACAGTGGATGGCCATGTCACATACATACATATGTGACCTACGATCTGAGTAGCAGCAGCACAACGTGTCAGTGGACACAAATGTATTCCTGCAGTATGCAGGCTTCACACCTATGTACTGATTGAGTGGACATGTACACATATATATTTGCCACACAGATACCTGATGTCTGCAATGCACTTACTGTTGCATCATACTATGTCATACCATAGTAAAAGCAAAACCCACACTGTGTTGACCAACAGTGACACACACACACACAGTCAGCATTTGCAGGATTCAAACCCCTACCTAACTATGTTATGATACTATAGAGTGACGCATTAATACAGCGTGCTATTTGCTTTACTGGCTGGTTTTCCTTCTCCTGCTGTATTTGTAGGATGGTGACATCATCAGACTTTCCAAAGAGGAATGTACCTCTTTTAGCGTGTTTTCACAGTCTCCAAAAAGGACATTCCTTTCAAAGACAATTGCAAACAACCCCCCCACGCTCACTGTTTGCAAAATTCAAACCTCTACCTAACTATGTTATGATACTAGAGAGTGACGCATTAACATGGTGCTGTATTTGTTTTACTGGCTGGTTTTCCTTCTCCTGCAGTATTTGTAGGATGGTGACATCATCAGACTTTCCAAAGAGGAATGTACCTCCTTTACTGAGTTTTCCCAGTCTCCAAAAAGGAACACCTTTCAAAGGAAACTACACACATATACACATCCCCTCACACACACACTTTGCAGGATTCAAACCCCTACCTAATTATGTTATGATACTGGAAAGAGACACATTAACACGGTGCGCTATTTGCTTTACGGGCTGGTTACCCTTCTCCTGCAGTATTTGTAGGATGGTGACATCATCAGACTTTCCAAAGAGGAATGTACCTCCTTTACTGAGTTTTTCCCAGTCTCCAAAAAGGAACCCCTCTCAGAGGAAACTGCACACATACACATCCCCCCACACACACTTTGCAGGATTCAAACTCCTACCTAACTATGTTATGATACTGGAAAAAGACGCATTAACATGGCGCGCTATTTGCTTTACTGGCTGGTTTTCCTTCTCCTGCTGTATTTATAGGATGGTGACATCATCAGACTGGACATGGTGATGTGTCTACACTTTGTTTCATGCCATTCCAGGAATGGTCCATGTGGGTCAGCAGGTGTCAACAGCTTGAACATGACCTCAGTATCCTTACCTTGTGTGATCTATCTGTGGACACATTGACATTCCATCATATGTCAACACATATTTATGCACAGCTTCTTGGTTTTGTGGATACTACATGTGTCTGGGATGTTGATAAAGGGCTATTCAAAGTCTATGTGACACATTTGTAGATGTGTTCATTGATGTATGTCCTGGGTGGCTGCCTTGCAAACAGTCTAGCATGTTTGGGAACCATGATCTGCACATGAACATACCACAGTTGGTAGGGTTTTGTGTGTATCAGCTTCCAATAGCTCTGTTTATGACTGCAACCATGATGAACTCCATGACCTTGCAGATCAGACCTCATAGGCGTACTGGACTTGACTTCCCATGGTGTGTTGTGCACCAACACTTGTGGGGAGTGCCATATGTAGCTGTGACACATTCAACGGTTCCAGATCCTGTGAAGGGTGTGCGGCTCAGCTAACTATTCAGGTGCATGATCTGTTTGTTCTGTAGTTTGTGCATGACACATATTGGGAATCAATGTATTCCACCTGCTACCATGCTTTTGGCAGTGGGGGTAGCTGCTCATCCATTCTACATGTGATATCTCCTGGTATGATGATGTGGACAATTGTCAGTGGGGGATGGGTATGTACATATGGGCCTGTCTGTCATGATGTCGGCATTGACACTCAGGTACAGTTGGCCCTGACTCAGGACATATATGTGTGTACATTGATATTTATGATGTAGCTGAAGGAAGTGTCATGATTCAGTCTGGACTCCTTGTCAACTCCTCTTTACAAAACACTAATGAACATGAGCACTAATCCCTGTTATACTCTTTTAAATGCTTAACACCCTACTGATCCTTTGTGATCAGGCTACAGAGTATGTCATGATAATATCCTGGCATGTCCAGGGGTTGGTTTTGTGTGTACTCTTCAGTCCAGCTGGTGGATATTGTGATACTGACACAATGTCACATCTGCCTCATGTACACAGACAACCCTCTCCTCCTCCCGACAAACTCAGATATATGTGTGAGATGCACCTATATAGACATACAGGAGCTGAACTCTCGACCCATGACTGGCACAGTGTATCAGGTGGTGAAGGTAACCACACACACCACATATCAGTCTCACATATCCTCTAGCAACAGCACTCAAACCACATTAGCACACATTGACATACTCGGATGCTGTAAATGTACTCTACCTAAGCAGCAGAGACCTCCAAAGAAGACAGACACACACCTGCTACCCCACTACAATACCCACATATCACTAAGTTCACAATGTCAGTGTGCCACACAGTCACTGCCCTTCGGGTTAAACAACACACCTAATACACTTGTAATAGGTGACACTTATGTTGAGACACACTGACGTACCACTCACCAGCCCTGACAAGGGAATAGTCACTTTGGGCTGCCTGTTGGGTGCCAGGATCTGCAGCATAACACAGGCAGTCAGGTCACTCCAAGAAAGTACAAGACTGGCAGCATCACTGTCCATGCTGGTGTGTGTCACCTCAGACGTTACTCCCTGGACCACATGACATGATACATGGAGGTACACTCTGATCATGTAGCCCAGGCCAGTATGACCCTGACCTTGTCTAGCATCTTACACCCACCAATTATGATGTCACAGTATATGGACACACATATCACATTTAGCAGATGGCTAACAAATTTGTTTCATTCATAGGGGATACAGTGTCTGTCAGCATATGGTGACATGCTAAACATGCCACGTAGCTTCACTATGGACAGCTTGCACCTGTCAACCTTGGACTTTGGTATGCTGGCTAAGGCTCTTGCTACCACCAGAGTGCCTTTTTTAGGCAGGGCTCAGAAGACAAACCCACCTCCATAGACATTACAGGTTAAATGAAACTAAGGGTAATGCTGCACAACAACAGTTGTGTTAACCTCATATTGTGGCCACTCAGGACTCTTCTCAGTATGGAGGAGAGCAATATCTGTGCACTGACAGACACCTGGTTCAGGCTCGTTTATGCACACCAGCAGTACCAGGTTATGTTTCATACCATGCTGTCTGACAACAAGACTTGGAACAGACAACACAACTAGGGGGATTATCTATATACATCACAGATACACACACCTCCAGGTTAGTAGCACTACACAAAGCATCACAGACCATACATAGACAACTACCATTGTGCAATACTGCCTTTCAGTTTGTTGCCTTCTACAGAACACACTCCCAAACTCAGGAACTACACTCAGCTTTTGTGGGAACTATGGAGAATATGCAGGTCTCCACAGACACCATTATATTGTGTGACTTCATATACACACATATTGATTGGGGATACTACTCAAGCCCCGACAACCTCACCCAACAGTCACTACAATTTGTGGACTCATATGCTTTGGCACAACCAGTCAGCACAGCCACAAGGGGGAATACATATTGGACCTGCTCATCACCAACATGGGGACTCTATGTTCCACACCAGCGATATACCCCTCATTGGTAAGGTCAGAACATACATGTATCTCACAGGAAATATATGTACCCTCCACACACCCATCCTGGGTAATCTTGGTGAACTTCTCATAAGCCAACATCTCACTTCACCGAAGCAAGGTGGTATCCTTCAGAGATCCTGAGACAGTGGCATATACGGCTCACACTGCTGCATCCTTTACATACACATTCTATGGACACCTAGTGGACTGCATGGATTGTGCTATCCCAAATAACAACAAGACCCACTACTACAATGGCAGGGGACCTGTCTGGTAGACCCCAGCCAATAATAAGCTGTACAACGTCAAGAGGACACTACTACATGATAGAGCACAATCCCAGACTGGGAAGGCATCTGTGATCTGTACTAGCAGACAGCTACAATCACTCATGGACTTTTCTAAGGGCCGCTTCTACCAGACAATTGCACCTGACATGTAGGACCATCACACAGCCTTCTTCAGTTATGTCAGGAACCTGGGTGGACACTCACTGATATGCTGTGAGTTACTGCATACTGACTAAACCTACCCTGAACCCACTGGCATTGCCTCCATCCTGGCAAACAGGTTCAGTGCAGATGTCTCCCACCCATCCCCCCCAAGGAGCAACTATCCATCCCAACAGAGTATAACCTCCCTGACATCACACAGTAACAGGTGAGTGCTGCCCTCCCCATGGCATACATCACAGTATCAATGTGACCAGATGGTGTCCCAGCCTGCATCATACACGAGCATCATGACAAATGTAACCCTCACATTACATCACTGTTCAATATCGAAGTTACCACAGGATATGTACCCAAGGAATGGCATACTGCGACAGTGGTCCTGCTCTACAGAGTTGGTGCCACAACGGACCACAGACAATATTGCCCTATAAGCCTATGTAGCCTGTTCTGCAAAGCTATGGAGCATATTGTCATAGGACTCCTACACATAGACATCGGGAACCTACAGAAACTGTGTCCTACTCATTTCAGCATTGTTGTGGGCAGATCTTGCCTTTTGAACCTATAGGTATTCTTTAAATGGCTAACAGGTCCATTGACATAGGGATGGCTATCCACACAGCCTACCTGAACCTTGAAAAAAACATTCAACACAATAACCCACTGGGCCATTATGCATAGGCTCACCAGCATCAATTTGGACATATATCTCACACAATGGATTGATACCTAGATCAGGGATAGCACTCACATGGTCAGGATTGCAGGTGCCATGTCTGACTATACACCAGTTACACATGGCATCCCACACAGCTTGGTCCTGGGATCTCTCTTGTTCAGTATATATTTGTCTTACGTACAGGCTATCACAGGGGGAATATGGCTGAACATGTTTGCGCTTGACTGCAAACTGGGTGCCATTATCAACTCTCCAGCTGCCACATGCATACTCAATCAGGGTCTCACAGAGATGGATGACTGGTGCCTGAGCCATGGCCTACAGCTAAATGCCATTAGTTGCATAGTCATCCACTTTGGGAGTAACAACGATGCCCACACATTACCACATAGGTAGTACTCCATTACATATGGTAGGAGTTGTTAGGGGTTTGGGGACATCACTTGTTCGTATTGTCACCTTTAACATTCACGTTGCCAAAGTGGTTGGACACACCTGCTATGTGTGCCACCTTATCCCATATGGTTTCACATCTAGATTGAGTGAGGTCATTGTGCCCCTATACTCATCACATCCATGCTTGGTTACAATGCCACATTTGGGGTGTACCTTACCTGATACCTGCAGCAACTGTACTGGCCACGGCCGGTCCTCACCAAGCAGATCTAGGGACTCACACAGATGCCCTGCATAGTTCAGATGCAGTAACTCCAGCTCTACTCAGTCGCTTACAACCTACTCAGATATGATGTGTGCCTGTTGTTTACAGCTATACCCAAATCAGTATTACTGGACATGCTCCACCTCAGGATATCCAGCTCCCTTGGAGCTATACACTGCAGGGACGTATACCTCAGCACAGATGTTAATTGTACATTGTGGAGGGACAGATTCTTATCCCAAGGGCTCCACTCACTACAGAATGTAATCCCAGTTTCACATAGGTAGATCCAACCACTGACCACCTACTGGAGACATCTTGACGACTCTATGGGTGATTGTATATTTACCCCTGGGATATCCTCTGTGTCCAAAAAACCAGCTGCAAAACGTGAAGCAAGTAACACAAACTTGTAGGAAAAACCACTTTTAATAACAAAAGCAAAGCTTTCGGGCAGAACCCTTCTTCAATACTAATACAATCAAGTCTGCATACTAGAAGCTTATATACAAGTCTAGAAGTCACATGATTAGCAGCCAAAAATCATGTGATAACAAATCTTAAAGTGCAAACAACATAATAAAACTTTAAAAAAGTCAATTAATAATATTACGTAATCTAGTTAAAATTGGTTTCAAACTAACTTTGCTGTTAATTCCTGGATATGAATCAGCAGCTAATCTTAAAATCCATTCAAATTCCTTAGTCTCAAGGCGATTATTCAAATCTCCACCTCTGGCACTAGGAGAATTAAAATCAATAACTCTAAACTTAAATGAATGTTCAGAGCCATGAACATTGATATGCTTATATAGTGCATTATTTTCACAACACCATCTGATTTCAGAATTATGGTCAATAACACGATCTTTCAGCTTACAAATAGTTTTTCCTACATAGAACGAAGTGCAGGATTTACATGTAGCCAAATAAATAACACCTGAAGTGTTACAGGTAGCTGAAATTCTAAAATTGAATACTTGACCAGTGCCAGGATGTGTGAAGATATCACTACCATTACCAAACATCTGTGCACAAGCAATACAGTTAAAACATTGAAAAGTTCCATGCTTAATAGCCAACGTCATAGGCTTAGGTTTATAAAAATCTTTATAGCACAATAAGCTTTTGATGGTCTTCATATTTCTATAGGAGAAACATGGTTTATCACCTACAATAGCTTTCATTTCATCTGAAGCTAATAAAATTATCCAATTTCTTGAGATAATTTGTTTAACCAGGTGACTTCTTCTATTAAAAGTAGTCATATATCTAACTGAAGTCATCTCATTATTGCTGTTATTATTTTTCTGTGATGTTGTTAACAAAATATCCTGCCCTTGAGTAAAGCTGATAGGTTTCAAATAAGTCTTCCTGGCTTCTAAAATATCTGATCTTAAATTATTAAGTAGGTGGACATCATAACCACTCGAGGTAAAATCCACTATCAAATCATCCAGTTGTGACTTGAATACATCATCATCT
The DNA here is from genome assembly GCF_019279795.1 of Protopterus annectens. NCBI lineage: Eukaryota > Metazoa > Chordata > Ceratodontiformes > Protopteridae > Protopterus > Protopterus annectens. Next base: position 1,430,065,387 of record NC_056726.1, read on the forward strand.
GTATTGAGCCTACTTGTCCTAATAAATTGTGATTTTACCACACTTCTGAAAATACGTGGAGCGTGCATACTACTGTAATGTAATGACAGGGTTGCGAATGCCAAACACACTCTGGCTAGGCTTGTACATGCCTTAGGGCAGATAGCCTAGTATCGACCTCTGAACCTATGCTTATGTTCATGATGCACAATGTTTATTGCTGATACTGTTTGCAGGTCTTCATCATCTTTGCTTTACAAGTTTCCATGAAGAACTTCAGTATCTGCAGAACATATTTGATTATGACAGGGTTCCACTATATTATAGATGTGTCTGTTGTCATATAACTGTGTGCACAGGGCAGATTGTTGTATAGTGACAGGTTCCTGGGTTAACACATGCAACTGCCAGATTTGCGTGGCCCACTGCTTTACTCAGACATAGCCTAAGTGTGTGAGCATGCCCAGTTCTGACATTACATGTTTTGTTGCCTGACATTTGTCTCATTTATTCAGGTGTGTGAGCATGCCCAGTGTGAACCTACAGTATGTTGCTATCTGAGGTCCATTACATTTGCTGATGTGTGCGAACATGACCAATATTAACATTTATACTGTGTGTGTTGGAAGTCAGGTTCTGTTCTCACTGCAGGACTCACCTTTGTGTCATAACTCAACAAGGATTATGCTATGCCTGCAGTGTTTCCATGGAATACTTTGCATAGACTTATCAACATTCCATCATACAGGTGGACCACTGCAATACTGTCATGGTTTAGTGGTTCAGTACTTTGGCTACAGTGCACAGTATCCTGGGTGTGAGGCCCATCACTGCTTTATATTTTCATACTGAGCAGACCAGACTGCTTAAGGGCCTGTTAAGCAAATATGATCATGTTGGCTTTTGTTCAGCTATGCCCTACTTAGACCAGGCTTGTCCGACATTGCTCAATATTCACAAACATTGCTGGACATTGCCCAATATTACTGAACATTGACCACAGTTGTGCTAGTTGGTGTGTGCAATTTTGTTTGCATATACTGCATGGTGGTAATCGCTGTATAGCACTGCTTTATATTGCTTAACACATGGCATTCATGCCTTAGGTGGTGCTGCAGGGCTGCCTATGTCGGATGCACATACTACACTCCCTACACATGTTTGGAAGCAGGTAATGTCAACTTAGGCATCCCTTTTACTTTATATGCGAGTCGGAGAGGGGTATCATTTCCAGAGTTCCTACTGAGCCAGTGTATGTGCTATGCATTGCCTCTTTGCCAAGGCCAAAGCATACTGGGCATGCCTCCTTCTGCCTACTGGAGCAGGCTCAGGTTGTTCCTCCTCCGAGTCATGCTCTGCCTGTGATGGCCTTGGCAATGGTGGAGGGCTGTTTGGCCCAGGTCTATGCTGGTCCTGCTGCAGCTGTTTTCGCAGGATCATATTATGTAGCATAGCACATACCATGACAATTTGGGTATATGTAGTTGGTGAGTACTGCAAGGCTCCACCATATGTGTCCAGGCACCGGAACCATGACTTGAGCAGCCCAAACACATGCTCTATTACATTATGTGTTTGTGCGTGTGCCTCATTATGGCGTTCCTGTTCAGGTGTGTGTGCGTTTCTGATGGGTGTCATCAGCCACAGCTCCAGTGCATAGCCAGCATCCCCCACTAGGTGACCATGTGGGATGTCCCCATTGGCAAATGTCTGGTACAGCTATGTCAGATGCCAGATATGGGAATCATGGTAGCTTCTAGGGCAGCCTGCACACACATTCAGTATTATGCCCTGGGCATCACACATGACCTGGCAATTGATGGAGGGGAAGCCCTTGCGGTTGAAGTAGACCCTACCCCGCTTGCCGGCTGGTGCTTTGATGCATATGTGCATGCAGTCTATTGCACCCACTACGTCAGGGCATTCCGCTATTTGCTGGAAGAGACGCATATTGCTGGCCAATACCTCATGGGAATTGCGGAAATATACATGATCACCGACATGTGCTGGCATGGCATCCAGGAACTGGCGTAGTACCCTGGATGCTGATGCCTGTGATATCCCCATCATATCACCAGTTAGTCTCTAGAAGGTACCTGTTGCTAATATTCTTAGGCCAACACATACCTTGGTTTCCACTGGGATGGGTTCCCCTCTGTTGGTTCTGTGTGTGAGGCGTGGCCTGCACAGCTCAACAATTTGCTGCAGGAGGACTCTGTCCACTCTATAGCGCTCCACTATCTCCAGCTCATGTAGGCCCTGGTAGGTTACCCTGGGCCTGTACACTCTTCTCCATCTCCTCACTGTGGGTTGTCCAGCAGCATTTCCATTGTCACCACCCTCAGCATGTTGCATATGTCACCTTATAACAGCAATGGCAGCCCCTAACATTTCTTTGTCTCAGTTAAGCTTTTTCAGTTTTCACTTCTATTAGCTTACTACAGTGTCTGTTGTGAGAAACATAATGGACTGTTGTTGGCAGAGTTTTAAGTGCTAGGCTGGGCTGGGCTAGTGTACTGCCTCTGTAATTGCCTGATTCTGATTGTTTTCACCTGCTAGCTCTGCTAGTACTCCCTGGTAGCTTCCTACTATTTATTGTGCTTCCTTTTTCCTTTCTGTTTCCTCAGGGGAGAGCACCATGCACACAAGTGCAAACACACGCACCGCAGCTAACATGTGCGCACACATGCTTACACGGACTAAAACTTGCTTATTCGGGTTAACACGTGTGCACACCAGCACAAACATGCTTACAACTCTTTAAACAGCCTTATACATGCTTACTCCGGCTTAAACGCGCGCACTAACGCTTACACGCACGCACTCTGTCTTACTCGGGTTTACAGGCACGCACATGCATGCATACATGCTCAGCAAGAAACTTTGGTGTTATCCACGGTATACACCTTCCATTTCTTGGCTTTTCCTAGCCTACCTGTTGACACACCTCTTTCCATGATGTCTAACTGACAGCAGACACATGCCACTCTGCTCCAATGAGCTTCACTTCTTTCAAACATACCCCCCTTGTGATGTCACCTATCTTCTACTCTGTTACTCCCCATATCTTACTCCTACACTCCACTGACTGTGCTCATTTGCTATGTAAACTAGCGATTCACTATCCTAACACTCATTTACATAGGACTGCCTACTAATGCTTGGTTACATGTCTTAGACTGAGCTTCCCCCCTTAGCAGCCTCGACTTGGTGGCCATGTTGTCTTCAGCCTGCCATTCCCTTGCATTGTACATTAACAATTTCAATAAAATCCACATTTGCGGGTTATCATTTTTAGTATTCTGTGTTTTAGAGAGCAGGCCGTTTGCGCAGCGCTGCGCTACGCTTAAACATCGGTAATCGGCGAAAAAAAATTATTTTTATTTTAATTTTGCATCAGGGAACATTTCCAATGGCCGTATATTTGGCCATTGGCATGCTTTCTGCACTGGATGCAACCTTTACTTGGAGCTGTCACGGCTCCGTTTTGCTATTTGCAGAACGGTACTCGGTCAACTGAGTACATTTCTGCAAATAACACTGCTCTTACTCGGACAGGTTTGGGTTTCCTGAATCGCAAATCTACCTCATTTGCATGCCTTTCACCTGTAATTGAGGTGATTTGCATGTCCCAGCCCTGTCCGTGTAAGAGCCGTTTTAGGAGCTCTCTTACACGCCCCTACAGGCTGTTCCTGGATCGCTCATCGGACATGATGGCTGCATGGAGTCTTACTCTACTCTTAGACTCCGTGCAAGCCATCATGAATCCGGCCCTATGGATTTCATGTGCACAGAGTGGAACACAAGTTAGTGCCTAAGGTGTAACACAGAAATAAAACTATATAATGGGCTGCCATTTCACAGATATACTTTCATCTCCTTCTTGTTATTCTTACCCTGAAAAAGATTCTGTAGAAATCAAGTAGATTTAAATCATTTGCAATCTGTGAATGGGAAACAAATCTTTTATAACTCAAGAGCTTTTAAAATTAAAAAAAAAAACTTAACAATAAAAGACATTTTAAAAAATCAAGAAACAATTGAAGTATGTTAACCTAAAATGAAGAAATCCATTGCAATTACCCAACAGAAGTCTGAGTACTTGCTCCTCCTTCTTCCACTATCCTTTTCTCCATGCATATAGTGCATCCATGACAGTGCATGTAC
>NC_056726.1:1430070032-1430092532 GCF_019279795.1 Protopterus annectens
ACTTTTCCTTACTCTCTTCTCACTTTATTCTCCTTACCTTCACTCCTTTCTATGTTAATCTAATCAGTATTTTTCAACTGGTTAATTGAGAATTCAATTGTATTGAGTGTTTTAGTAACTAACTCTTGTAGTAGTTTTTTATTTATATAGAAGAGTTTGCTATCTTTTATTTTTAATGTTTGCTTGCAAACTCTATTACTAACTCTTAGATTTTCATTATAATGAGTACGGCTATTACATTTTTGTATGACAATTTTTCTGTATTCACAGTCAACAAAAAAGCCAGCAAATGTTGGTAATAACCATGTAAAAAAATATATTTATTAACCAGAGGGAAGAAAACCTCCCCTACTGGAATGCTGCTATTATTGAATATTAATAGCAAAAAAGCTATACACAAAAAAGGAATAAATTCCCACAATATTGAATTCAAAATTCAGACCGGTTTCGGCTCATGTCAGCCTTCTTCAGTGAAACAAAAAATGAGAAAACAGATTAACACAGTGCACAGATAAATATATGGATTGGTCCCACCCATGGTCCAATCCGAACACAGAATTCACAATTGGTCATTAAGACCAGGTGCAAACAGAGCTCAAGTTTAATGATCCATTTTTCACCTTGGAGCTGAGTAATTCCTGCCAAAACTGTTTATCAGTACATTTCCTCTGATACAATCAATAACCACAAATTTATATGAAGCAGATGCATGTTGCAAACAATGTTTATATAAGGCATTACTGGTACGTTTCTTTTTAATGTCACTCAAGTGCTCACAAATTCTTAAACGGAAAGCTCGAGAAGTCTTTCCTACATAGAAGGCAGAACAAACGCAGGTCACCAAATAGATGACCCACTCAGTATTACAATTAGCCCAAAACCTTATGTCAAAAACTTGTGAGGTATTTTTGCTGGTAAATTCAAGAGTGCGTGACACACGAATACAAAATGAACAATGCCCACAAGGAATACATCCAACTATGGGTTTGCCTAGAATAGACCGCTGAGTTGGTTCCGAAAAATCTACCCCCCCTCTCTTAAAGTGACTCAATTTTGAACCAATGGTTTGTCCCCTTTTAAATGAAAAAGAACAATGTTCTGGCAACATAGAGCAGAGTTTTAAATCAGCTTTGAGAATGTTCCAATGTCTCTGTATGATATCTTTAAAGCCTTGTGTGTTACGTCCATATGTAGTTACCAGACGTAAGGGTTGTGACTGTTGGCCATTATTCCTGTCCTTATATGTTAATAAGTCATCCCTATACCTCACAAGTTTTTGACATAAGGTTTTGGGCTAATTGTAATACTGAGTGGGTCATCTATTTGGTGACCTGCGTTTGTTCTGCCTTCTATGTAGGAAAGACTTCTCGAGCTTTCCGTTTAAGAATTTGTGAGCACTTGAGTGACATTAAAAAGAAACGTACCAGTAATGCCTTATATAAACATTGTTTGCAACATGCATCTGCTTCATATAAATTTGTGGTTATTGATTGTATCAGAGGGAAATGTACTGATAAACAGTTTTGGCAGGAATTACTCAGCTCCAAGGAGTAAAATGGATCATTAAACTTGAGCTCTGTTTGCACCTGGTCTTAATGACCAATTGTGAATTCTGTGTTCGATTGGACCATGGGTGGGACCAATCCATATATTTATCTGTGCACTGTGTTAATCTGTTTTCTCATTTTTTGTTTCACTGAAGAAGGCTGACATGAGCCGAAACCGGTCTGAATTTTGAATTCAATATTGTGGGAATTTATTCCTTTTTTGTGTATAGCTTTTTTGCTATTAATATTCAATAATAGCAGCATTCCAGTAGGGGAGGTTTTCTTCCCTCTGGTTAATAAATATATTTTTTTACATGGTTATTACCAACATTTGCTGGCTTTTTTGTTGACTGTGGTTTATCTACTTTGGCCGTGCAATGGTTCCACGGGCATCTGCTACTTGGTGAACTGTTTCTTTTTACAGTTGCTGGGAACCGCTGTTGGTATATAATTCCTATTTGAATTTCTTTTTGACTTTGTGGACAAACACAGTGCCCAGTTACTTATTTTTTCTGAAGACTGCCATTACAGCATATTTGAATATGTTGAATGCTGATATGGTCATTTTTTGCCTTTTTTGACTGTTTCCATAGCCCATTTGGGCTTCGCTTAGTGTTTGCAGTCTTGTCTACGTATCCTGAGGAGTTCTGGAGGTTTACGTTACTTGACTTCCGGTTTGGACCCACGACATGATGAACTGCTTCAACGGAAGGCTTTTCAACTCTTTTGGCGTTCCGGACTCACTTTGAATCATTTGCTCGGGACTATACTTATATTTGTATTTCAACACAGTATGTTTGGTGCATTTTTTCAATATTTGGAATCATAGTCGTATATATTTCTGGTGCGACTGATATATGTCATTGTTATTTCTCATTTTTGTTGGATGTGGTCGGCACTATTGTATGGCCACAGGTTTACTTAATTCAATAGTCTAGGGTTGGTGGATCTATTCATGTATTGTATTACATGAGATCTAGCCGATATTTTCTGTTTGTTTGGCTGGATTTATGTTTCGCGGTTCACGCGAACATTATTTCTTATGTAAAATCCACAACGGATGCACAGTTTTATGTGCGATTGTTTGATTCAATTTGAGTATTTTATTGTTTTTGTTATATTGCAAGTTACTGTTTTCTGGCCTTAATTCATGTCGCTAAATGCATCTGTTAGTTATAAGTAATTTTGGATGTTCGGACTGGTTTTTTCATTGTCCGAACTCAACATGTGGTAATTTTCATTACACCATGATGTTCCATTTTTCATGTTAAATTGTATTTTTTATCCAACATTTTTAGTGTTGTTCATTGTATTGAGTATTTCACATGTAGTAGGATTCGCATTTCAAGATTGTAGCATATGTTCAATTTCAGGGCAGATGTTTGGTTTTTGTTTAACTGAATATATGAAATAGTATATGACAATTAGATATCCAGCTGGTTTACCGGCTGGGGTTGGTGCGTGTTATTGGTTAGTGGTATAGTCGGCAGGCTTTTCAATTATTCCAGTTCAGATGCAGGGTTATGGTTTATGTTTAGTGTGATACAATTTGTTTTTTGTTTCACTAGTTGGAAGGGTGATTAGACGGTTGTGTGATTCCACACAGGTTTGACCCTTTGTCTTATGCTTTTTGCCCGTACATGAATGTTTTGCTGTATTCATTTCATACTTGGGGGTTTATATTATTTGCTGGGTTATATTGATAATGGGTTTGGTGATATTTATTAATTTACTAAATCATGTATTCATCAGTTGGTTTATGATATTTTTATCAAACCAATGTTGTTGGTTTTGTTGATTCAGTTTTTTGCAGGTTTGTGAGCATTTAGGACTGGTATCTGTGGAATTTTTATTTCACATGTGTGAATATATGTTCCAATTTTTTTTGCAGACAAATGCCATTTTTTGGTCTATGGGACCATGTTTTTTTGATTGGATGTAACATTATTTTGGACAATTTTTTGTCCAATGGTTGTGCAGATGTGACATATAGATATTTCTATTGGGTTGACACAGTTCACATTTTTTTCACAACCAACATCTGGATGTTATCTAATCTTTTATACATACTTTGCATAGGCTGGTTTTTTGACAGTTTATATTGACTTGTGGTTAGATCATTATTGTTCAGAAAAAGGTTATTATAGAGTCGGAGTTTCGTGCTTTATATATGGACAACTGTTGAAATATATGAGTTCCATGTTTGGTCACATACCTATTTCTTATAATCATTGATTATTTTGTTTTTTATATAGGTGTTTGTGGGTACCTGTTGTTTGGGTGTGGTATTGCATCATGCTTTGCTGAGCAAACACTATGTGGTCCATTTTGGCTACATATTAGTTTGTTTTGATAGTTCTACAGATCAGTTGCCGGTTTGGTTGTGCTTCAATGAATATATTTCAGGTTATAATGGGCCTCTAATAATGATAAATCTATTTTTTTGGATAGATTAATTGTCTTTCTAGGTGGGCTCATGATTTATACCATATTATTTATGAGTACATTACATATTGCATTTGGTATATTCTGTATGATGTACATGTGTTTTTAGTCCATTGGCACTTAGTGCCACCAATATTGAGACCAATACACAGCAACTTGACCTTGGATATTTTTTGAAGGTCGACTGGGCTGTTTATAGTATTGGTATATTTGAATGGTTATTGATCCATCAGACTTATACATATACACCAGGATATTTATATATAATGCACTTTATGGTGTTGAAAGTATAATGGTCTGATTTTGGATCATAAAAAACTTTTTTGGATTCAAACAATTTTTTGGATCCAATTAGTGGTCTATATATAGACATTGGACTATTGGTGTGTTTATATTCATATCAGTTTCAAATGTACTCATAATAATATTTGTTTCAGGTGTAAAACTTATATTTTTTTGAAGCGCAATTCAATTGGTTTGGTTTGAGAGAAAAAATATTTTTCCATCACAAGCATGGCACTATCACCCATTATACAGGGTTTGTCAGCTGACATGCATGATCTATCGGTGTTTGGTTTGGATAAGCATGGTTCATCCATTGTTACAGATGTGGTTGGGTCTGATGTGGATGCACAATGTGATTTATTTTTTAATAAATTGGGCAAGCATATGAAGATGGTCAGGACCAATGTGTGGCATTTACGCTTGTTTAAGGCATACCAACAAAAACACATTACCCCACGGGGTCTTAGGGTTAAAATACAGCCTTTGGTCTCTGATATTGATGACCAGTTGATTCAAGATTGGGGTCAAATTCAACAGTCGGCCTCATCCCAATTTGTGGATGCTTTGGCCGAGTTTTATGGGCGTAAGGTCCAACAGGGTATTAAGGATTTAGATGCCTTAAGTTCACAAACGAATAAGTTCGAAGCTTGTGAATCTTTTTCCATACAGGTTAAGAAACTTACTATAGATCTGTCTAAATTAGAAACCACCCTAAAAGATAGAAAAATTAAAAAATTTCTTCGTGATGTGGGTGATTATGATAGGGGGAAACCTTTTGATAATTCTAAGAATGTATCTTTTAGATTGCCCAAGGATGATCATAAATATGACAAAAGAGCATCCACTCCCAAAAGAAAAAGGCCCAGGTCTATTCTTAAGTCCAAAACTGGTCTGTCTAGTGGGACATCTGGGGAAGATTATTCCTCCAACACAGAAGGTGACTCTGACTCACACTCATGTGAGGGACCACCCATGTCCAAAAGAGACAATTTGACACACCCTCTCAATTTAGATACCGACGAGGGGGGCGGAAGCATAGGAAACATAAAATCCAAACACAGTTTGGAAACACTAATGAAGATCATGACACAACAATAAGTTTGGATTCCAATGTTCATAATATTTCATCTCATGATTTAACAAATGCACAAATTAAATTACTTAACAAAGGGCTCAATTTTGTTCCAGGGTTTTTTGTCTCAGAGCAGTCTTTTGCACAGGATGTCACCAATTTTTGTCGTATACTAAATTTGAAGGTGTTTTTTGATAGCAATGTAGAGGATAATGGTTCCAGTGTCCCTTGTGATACATTTGGCAAATTCAGATTTAAAAAATCAACTTTTATACCACCTATGAACCATCTGGTAGGGGTATTTCAGAAAAATGTCCTACGGGACATACATTGTCATCTTAAAGACTTTCCAGTCACCTATAACAACTTGACTACTGAGGAATTAGGTTGTTTGGATGAGTTGATTGGTAATAAAAATTTGGTCATAATTCCAGCGGACAAAGGAGGAGCGGTGGTGATAATGGATAAAACTGCTTATGATGGTGAGGCCATGAGACAATTGGGTGATACTCAATATTATAGGCAGATGTTAGTGGATCCTTCTCCCCACTTTAAAAGCCAGATTGATGATTTTTTAACCAAGGCAGTGGATGAAGGCATCATTACTGATGAAGTGAAAGAGCAGTTATTGGTTGGGTCACCGAAAAGACAGTATATATATCTTTTGCCAAAGATTCACAAACATGCCACCAAACCACCTGGGCGACCAATAGTCTCTGGACATGGGTCCCTTACGGAACCACTATCTGAATATCTGACTCTACATTTAAAACCGTTATTGAGTCAAATTAGAGCTAGGATTCAAGACACCACCCAATTCCTGGATATTATCAACAATTCCCAACTTCAATCACATTGGCTATTATGTACCCTGGACATCACCTCTCTTTATACCAACATTCCCCATTGGGCGGGTTTACAAGCGTTGGACTATTGGTTGGCTAGATCAGGTTTATATCCATCCGGATTCAATACTTTTCTTGTATGCCTTACAGAATATGTACTGTCTAGCAATGTTTTCTATTTTCAGAATTCTTGCTATTGGCAGAAGCAGGGTACTGCTATGGGTGCATCTTTTGCACCCATATATGCAGATCTGTTTATGGCATACATTGAGGAGATCATTATTTATGATGTCACACATAATATATACATGTGTGAGATGGATATTTGGCGTCGGTATTTGGATGACTGTTGGTTGGTGTGGAAGGCTGATGAATTGTATCTCATGGAATTTCTTGAATATCTGAATAACAACATATGGGGGATTGAATTTAAATTGACCCATCATAAATCTAGGATAGTATTTCTTGATGTAGAAATTACTAGGAACCAGGATCATACTTTATCCTCCAGGATGTTTAGGAAATTCCCTGAATTTAATTCTATATTACATGCTACCAGCTTCCACCCACAACATGTCATCCATAACATACCGAAATCTCAGTTTCTTAGAGCCAGAAGAATCTGTTCCAGCCACCAATCTTTCACTGATGCCCAAGATGATTTGACTTGTAGATTTATTAGGAGGGGTTATCGTCCAGGTTCGATACATGTTGCCAAAAGATTTGTGTCCAACTTAAATAGGGATGACTTATTAACATATAAGGACAGGAATAATGGCCAACAGTTACAACCCTTACGTCTGGTAACTACATATGGACGTAACACACAAGGCTTTAAAGATATCATACAGAGACATTGGAACATTCTCAAAGCTGATTTAAAACTCTGCTCTATGTTGCCAGAACATTGTTCTTTTTCATTTAAAAGGGGACAAACCATTGGTTCAAAATTGAGTCACTTTAAGAGAGGGGGGGTAGATTTTTCGGAACCAACTCAGCGGTCTATTCTAGGCAAACCCATAGTTGGATGTATTCCTTGTGGGCATTGTTCATTTTGTATTCGTGTGTCACGCACTCTTGAATTTACCAGCAAAAATACCTCACAAGTTTTTGACATAAGGTTTTGGGCTAATTGTAATACTGAGTGGGTCATCTATTTGGTGACCTGCGTTTGTTCTGCCTTCTATGTAGGAAAGACTTCTCGAGCTTTCCGTTTAAGAATTTGTGAGCACTTGAGTGACATTAAAAAGAAACGTACCAGTAATGCCTTATATAAACATTGTTTGCAACATGCATCTGCTTCATATAAATTTGTGGTTATTGATTGTATCAGAGGGAAATGTACTGATAAACAGTTTTGGCAGGAATTACTCAGCTCCAAGGAGAAAAAATGGATCATTAAACTTGGAGCTCTGTTTGCACCTGGTCTTAATGACCAATTGTGAATTCTGTGTTCGGATTGGACCATGGGTGGGACCAATCCATATATTTATCTGTGCACTGTGTTAATCTGTTTTCTCATTTTTTGTTTCACTGAAGAAGGCTGACATGAGCCGAAACCGGTCTGAATTTTGAATTCAATATTGTGGGAATTTATTCCTTTTTTGTGTATAGCTTTTTTGCTATTAATATTCAATAATAGCAGCATTCCAGTAGGGGAGGTTTTCTTCCCTCTGGTTAATAAATATATTTTTTTACATGGTTATTACCAACATTTGCTGGCTTTTTTGTTGACTGTGGTTTATCTACTTTGGCCGTGCAATGGTTCCACGGGCATCTGCTACTTGGTGAACAATTTTTCTGTATGTTAATTTTTTTTTTTTTTTTTTTCATCTCTGAATGTATCTCACTCTGTGGAGCTTTTCTCCCCGGGCCTCTACTGAAAATGGAAATTTCTCCAGCTAGACTAGCCCGGTCAACAAATGTAAAATAAAAATAAATAAAATAAATAAACATACATCAGTAATCTCTGTGGCGCGTACTATAACTGTGTAATGCTGTAGTGTAATAAACTAGTTATGTAGGGGTTCTACTCCCAGACATGATAGGTGTGTGTGTGTGTGTGACACCTGTCCCCAGTGTAGAGCAGGTTTTGCAAATTTCTTATATGGTGGCCCTAGTATATATCACAATGTCCACTGTACAGGGATAACAGACGTGAAATAGCTGAGAGGCTGGGGTACAAATCTATACCCATACATGTGACATCAAGACCAGGTAATCAGAGTTAGCAACCCCAGTATTACCCAGAGCACACTCTCAACCCATACACACACACATGCTGGGGCAACAGCCAATATGTGTGTAGTACACTGCATATTGGTGACTGCTAGTAACTATGGACTTAATGCAGTTGCCTACAGAGGGCATGGCACCCTGTCCATCTGCTCAATAGGCACATACATGCAGACAGTGCACCTTCCCCATGTTCCCCACTGGACACCTGCAACACCTGTGGTGCCAGCACATCGTCTTTTTGCATTGACAAAGGTCTTCAGGGCCAAAATCGGTCTGCCTTATATTTCAATAATGGTTGACTTCCTCTCTTGTGCTGGCCATTTGTTTTTTTTGCCAGCACATGTGACCCACAAAGAACATACCATGCCTGAATATATGCCCTGTATGGACAGATGTTACTGACACCGGGGAATGTCATTAGCATGCTATCAATGTAGGTGCAGGGGTAACCTGCTGTCCATTACCAGTTCCTGCCACAGATGGCCAAGAAAGTCACATCTGATGATAATCTGTGCACACAACATGAGACCGACACCCCAGGTACAGTTTCACATGTCACTGTACATGCATGTGGGAGGTGTGCACATCCCAGTCACAGTCCATATCATGGACAAAGGAACACATACATGGCAAGTGATGCACAGCACTGCCCACATGCAGTAGTCACCCAGGTGACTGGATGGTGGATCCAATACCCACCTGTGTGGGCAAATGCAGAAACCACAGCCCTGAGCCAAAATGCAGACCATTGTCATGTGGCCTGATGCCAAGGTATACCCATCACCTAGACTTGTATAGCCATCTGGCACAGTCGACCACCACATACCCGTGCATAAATGCACCCACACATGTCAGTATTGGCACCCAGTGTGTGTGTGTGTGTGTGTTGTATGATGCATATGATTACATCCACACTCACTACAACCCCCAGTGGCATACAAAAGCATACTGTCTGATGCCAGGGACCTCCCCATACCTTTTGCCCATATAACCTTCGTATGACCCGTGTGGTGCATGTGATACCTGCAGAGTATTGTGTTGTGGCAATCTCTCTAGTGATGAGGTGTATCCCTGGCCCTACCAAGTGTGCCAATATGTGTGTGCCCCTGTGAGATTGTGGCTGTGTTGACGCTGGCACCTGTTCATGCAGACAGCCACGTGTACTTCAGCTAACCTATAGCTACCATACCCCTGTTGCAGATGTCACTCACCATCACATATATGTTCTGAAGACTCCAAAACAGGTAACCTATCTGGTGCATCCAATAACTGCATAGGACTGTGATAGCACTACATAATCATCAGGGGTTTGATACCCTGTGCTGGTAGGTGTGTGACACAAACATGCTTAGGTTTTACTCTCCCACCCCTCCCTGACTTGTCAATGCCTCTGTCTGCCTCTCTTACTCCCTCACTGGTGGATGTGGAGACCTACACCTGCTTTGCTTAGGCAGCAGCATGTGCATTTTAAGTGATGCTCATGAGCAGCTGAAGGCCTCTGCATGAATTGCAGCCCTCCCCTAGCTGATTGCATGTGGAACAGCTGTGGTAACATTCCCATAGCCAATTGCTCGGAAACACACTCCAATATCTAGGAACATCACGTTGGTGTTAGGTCTTTTCATTCCCTGTGAGCAGGAACTCGATCTGTTGTTTGGCAAACAGCATCTCAGATGGATTGGGGATTTACATCTAACAACATGCACTGTGGAAACAGGGCAACACACAGGAGGGGGATTTGCCTGACCTGACTACAGACTGTAAGTGCTGCTATACTGCATTTGGAGTAATGCTGGTGTAACAGTGTGTGTGTGTGGATATGGCTGTCCTAAATGTTTTAATACCTGCCATGTCAGTTCCATGTTTATGAGGAATCCCCATCTGTAGGGTCATCTGCAGACTTGGCAGTGTGCTGTGCCTTTGGTTTCATGTGTTACCCACAGAGCATCTATCTGTGAACTGCAGAAGGTATTGTGAGGATTGCAGTCTGTATATGGTGAAAGCCGTGAGAGTTACTGACCTCATATCTCTCATAGGACATATGTTGCAACAAACCCTGTTACAACAGTAAATGTATGAGGTTATCACAGCAGCATGTCAATATTGGCCCTGCATATGTGCTTCCAGCTATGACTCTGTCAACATTTTTACATATGTCGTGCATTAAGAGGTGTCATTGTATCTGATAACAAGCCAGTGAGATATCAGACTACTACACATGTTATATACAGTAGGGGTTATATTTGATGACATGACCTGGACATTCTGTGGTTGTTTGTACAGTACTGAGGTCTGTGTACTTATGGTGAATGCCAACAGTGTGTGTATTGTTAATATGTACCTTGGCCTGTGTACAGACTGTGGTTGATGTCATCGTCCTAGGGCCCATCCTATCTGATGTTAAATGCTGCTCCACTGTATGTTATCATATTGGCTTACGTGTTTGTAGGGCCATACACACACATGTCCCATAACACAGACAGGCATCAGACCACACTGTGTAGCAGCCCAGTATATGTAGGATTAGTGTGTGAGTGGCACATATGAGGATGGTGTTGAACAGATAGTCCATATACTGTAATATTAAGCTAGCTAACCATATGGGGCTATGGCAGTGTTCACATTGGTTGTGGTTATGCACTTTCACACAGGTGTGTCATAATCTGTGCTGTGACATGCCTGTAGAGCCTGCTATAAATGCAGGTACATGTACATTCCCCCATAGGAGATGTAGGCCAGTGTTTGTCCAGTCTGCCTGTAGCCTGCACTGTGCTTTGCTACATGCCTAGCAGCTTAGTGTACTTACCCAGTGAGGTGTCATGTCAAGATACTTTCCAGATGTTCTGCTGCCGGTCCTCCTTTAACAGTCATGTATGTCAGACAGAGCAGTGGGATGTTGTACAGATGTATGTCACTATCTAGTGAGTAATATGTGGCCATGGCACCTCTGTACCAGCAGTAATTATGTGTCAGGACAGACAGAGGTGTGTGAATGCATAACCTAATGGGCGAACGTATACTAGTCGTTATGTGTTATACCCATATACATGGCTGTTAACATCCATATTGTCAGGCTCGGATCACATATTCTGCACTAAGGGGTTCTGTGTATACCTCTGGACTGTACAGAGTGTGTCAGAATGTCCACATCTACTGGCCAATATCTCTGCTGTAGTCCACAGGAGCATTATGTGCTTGCAGCGGTACTATACTATGATGTCCTTAGGATGTCTGTCAGTAGCCAATGGTGCACACGTGAAATGTCTGTAAAGACAATCCCTATTACATTAGCAATAGTTTGCTAATATGCCTGCTATACATGCCTGAAATCCCCTTGCACTATGAAGATGGGAATATAGGGGCTGAGGTAGGGCTACACCACATGTTCAGGACATATGGTGAAAATATATGTACATATGATTATCCAGATATCTATATAGATAATTACACATGTACATATCAACATATATAGATGGGTGTGTGTATATGTACATAGGTATGCATGTACACAACCAGATATATACATATAAAGAGCAGTATATGTCTACACATATATAAATAGAGATACATAATCAAATATACATATATCACGCTGCCATGCCTGCCAGCAGTCCACTGCTGTTGTATCCCCCACACATATGGTGTGGCTGGGGACATATATGTGTGGGCTTCACCTGCACAATACATGTGTGCCCATATGCACTCCAGAGGCCAGTGTATGTAACAGTGGTATATGGCCCTGTATTACTGAGTCTAGGGGTGATGCACCATACATAACCTAGGCTATTACAACATGGGTATCAGGGGTGTGGTGTTTATCCTATGACCTCTCTGTGGATATATGTTGCAGGCAACGAATGTCATTTGTATGGGTGGGTCATCCAGTGTCCAGTTGTTAGGGTGTTAACTGTAGGCATAGTGGATATACCATATTGTGTGCGCCTATATATATATATCTATATCTATATATAGATATATATATATATATATATATATATATATATATATATATATATATATATATATATATATATATATATATATATATATATATATATATATATATATATATATATATATATATATAGATATATATATATATATATATATATATATATATATATATATATATATATATATAGATAGATATATATATATATATATGTGTGTATATATATATATATATATATATATATATATATATATATATATATTTACTATAAACTTAGAGCAGATGCTAACCCGGGTCTTAATGAAAGCCTAAACATTAAATGTGCCCTAAAATGGTATAGAGATTGAAAGTTTTTTAAAGTAAATAGTCTTGATTTAATCAGAAGGTAGTCATACAGTATCTGTTATTGTTAAAATGTGACCTGACAGGGTACACTATATATGTTTATTTCTTGTTTTGTTTTTTGTTTATTTTTTTATTTTCCCTCACCACCATCCACTAGGCAGGCTGATCAATACAGGTCCATCCAACCCAGTCTCTCCCCGACCCATATTTTCTTTACCCAAAGTTCCATCCCCTCCACCCTGGCTCCACACACATAGCAACCATCCCTTCTCTGGTTGCCGGCCCGTAGCAACCACACCACCACACATTGCCCACCCTCCACTCCTCAGGACCTATCTTGTACATTGTCCTGACCCAAGTATCTTCCACACTCTGTAGTCCACGCACATAGGATCCCATGGCTGTCTACCTTTTGAGGCATGGAGATACCCCAAAGAATCACTTAATTTTTCGGTGGTCCCTCTATATATATTTACATATATAGATATGTTGTATCTGTTTAGATATTAATATATTTACACGCACAACACATACATCTCTAGATGTTGGTATACATTCTGTGTACTGTTGCATGACTGGGCTGGATGTTATGTTTCTGAAAATAGCAGCTCTATGTATGTTTGGCATGGCTTAGTGGTAAATCACTTTGTGTATGGTGTGCAGGGTCCTTGGTCTGAGCCTTGCAGAGGTGGTTTATTTCGTTGCTGGGCAGAACACAGGCCATTGGATACAGAGTGATTAAGGCACTTTAAAGCAGTTGTAAGCAGACTTGCATTAACCTCTGGTTGCAGTTTCCTACGCTCAGTTAGCTTTCATATTGCTTAACGTGTGCAGCTTAAACCTGCTTATCCATGTGCTAATTTCTTGAAAAGAAAAGGGGGTTGATAGGAAAGTGGTGAAAAAAGGGGCACAAAGAGGGAAAGGGATGTGCAGGAAGGGTGTAGGGAAGGTCCATAGCTGCCCATTTCTTCTACAGCAACAGCTGAGCATATACACTGAATTTGGAGGTAGATTTGGACACTCAAACCCCTGGGTGGGGATGAGGACAGCAATAATAAGTTGGAATGCCAATTAGACCAGATTACATGTTTCCAGTGGACACGTGAGAAATGAACAGCTATGTATGGGGTGAGATTTTTTGGGGGGAACAGATTGCCCTTTTTATTTTTCAGGTGAGAGTGAGATGTTGGGGAGGAGTAGTAGGTATATTTGGGGAGGTAGGTTTGGTAGGTTAACAGACAAGACAAACAAGATGCATACAGGGGCGGTATATGACACGTGTAGGGGTAAATACCTTGGAAGGGAGGAGTGTTTGGAAGTCGCAAGCCCATGAGCCCCCAAATGGAAGCAATGAGACTGAGGTTCCCACCCATGGGCAGTCACCACTGCACCTTCACGGCCCCAAAGGTGGCTGTGCTGGGGGCTGAGAAGAAGGAGCAGGCTCACTCTCTAATTGCGCCATGCAACCCTCAAGCTGGTGTAGCTTGTCTTGAATCTCCTTGTTGAGCTCGCTACGCACCACAGCCCGGACCTGATGGCGGGAGACAGGTACCTCTTCACCACCACTCCAGGGGGGGGGGCCAAGCTCCATCCCCTGCGACGGATCCACCCGAAGGTGGTGCAGGTCCAATGGAGGAGGAGGTACCATGCTGGGCCCCAGATGTGCTGGTACCCAGTGCCATGGCCAGCTGAGGTGGGACAGGTGGGTCTGCTGGGACCAGCATTCCCATATGAGCAATGGTGTTGCAGTTTTAAGGAAGATATCAGTTAGTAATAGTCAATAGCATTCAGGAGTAGTTATAACAGCTTGCATAGGTGTTCCCATTAACCCAAGACAACAGAATTACAACAGTTGCAGAGCGAGTAGAACATACACATATATGGGACAACAGTGGCTATTTCAACAGCATGCAAGTTTCATTGATGGGAACAGGTCACCAATATGGGAGTATTTTAACATGACACATGCATAGAACCAAATGTGAATATTTATAAATCAATAAGACATATGTCCCAACAACAGTTTGGAGTGTACACATACCCATTGAGGTGTGTAATTAGGTTATTGTAGCACATATGGTGGGGATGAGAAAGAGATTTCAATTCACAACTAATATGACCCACGGTGGTGGTGCTGCGGTAGCATTGTCGCCTCACAGTAAGACGCTGTCCGGTTCGATTCTCAGCTAGAGTGTCTTCTGCGTGGAGACATGCGTGAATGGGCATATCTTTACTGAAGGTTTTGCGTCAGGGCTGGTAACTCAGCACGTAAAAATCAACTACCAATCATTAGCGGACCGGAGTTCCGCTGTGGCGACCCCTAACCGGGAAAAGCCGAAAGACACAACAAGACACAACAGCATACCCCTATAGTTTTCACAACTTTCTTAGTCACTGCAGTGATCTGCCCCTTACATGTATTATTACAGTACACCATGTCCTTACTTTGTACAATGGTGTGTTTGTAGATTAGTATCTATGTGGGCTGTGTCTTACGTATAGTCTACACCTCTTACCTGGTATAGCTGTTGAGAAAATCACTGTTAAGACTACCTGACATATTCTACACATATTCCCAGATTCCATGCTTGTAGACAAGTATATAAGTGAACTGTGTTGTACCTGCAGTCTGCACCTCTTACCTGTTATAGCTGTGGAGGAAATCTTTGTTAACACTTCCTGACAAATTCTACACATACTCCCAGATTCCATGTTGATGTTATACACATACCTAACAATCTGTTATTGCACACACTCTGGTCAAGGCTTGACAGGATGCAGATGTTAATGTGACATATTTTGAGAATGGCTGTCATACACTTTGGGTGAGATGCTGCAATGACAGGTTTGTTCTCATATACATTCTCTGACTATGTTCAGGTCTGACTATCAGTTATATGTCAGTAAAAGCTGCATACATGTCTTGGATCATCACACTGATTTGTCAGGGGAACAGGTTACTGGGCAGCAGATTTGGGCCATTTATCTGGACATGCTGGACAGATCAGAACAGTTGAGAGGTATAACTATGCATACAACTTACTATCTGAACATTCTGCCACAGTCTGTAGAGTTGATGGTTATGATTATGCTTACAGATTACTGTCTAAATATTCTAGCAAATTCTGTACAATTGTTGGGTCTAATTATGCATACAGCTTTCTATCTGAACATTATCACAGACTGTGTATGGCTGTGGGATATGATTATGTATACAACTTACTACCACTCCCACGATTCAAACCCCTGCTGTGTGTGGTAAAAATATTACAGTTGACATCACAGTACGCTGTGCTTTCAGGGAATTGGTGTGAAGCATTCCAGTGTTTTCTGTCTGTCTCCCTCAGTTGTACAATATGAATGACCTCTTGGGACTTCCAACATTGTTATATTGAACTTCCTACACATTTTATCTGCATTCAACAGTGTGGGTAACACTGCTTAATACAACATTACTATTTACATAATGAAACAGTACAACATATGACAGCAGAATGTACACAAGTACTCCAGGGGTTATACTTTTATTCACAAGATATTACACATTTATTTCCATGCAACCTATATGACAGGCTTCCTGCCATATTGTCTTTTTTATTCAGTGCATCCCATACACAATACATTTTTATACTGGTACAACACTTTCTAGAACTGTTATATTTATTTGTTATGACAGTACATGCAAGATTAGTACTAACCTGCCTCGCGATGCAGCCTTTGCAGCCTAGCAGCATGGGCTTGCTGGTATGCAGCCCACTCATCTGCAGCTGTCAGAGAAATGCAGTGATATTTAGCTATTTCCTATCCATAGTATACACAAGCTAGGCGATCATTATCTACGTAGTAGAATGAGTACTTACTCAGTGCTGGGGCATTGGCCATCTGCCTTGACTCATAAATCCACTGCTCCAAGAGATCCCCCTCTGCAGCTTCAGGTCAGCATGGTGATGCTGGACCTGCTCACCAGTCCAATGGATACCATTGGCACTGGTGAGGTCACGGGTTAGACTGTCCCAGGCCTCCACTTTATACTGAGAGCCCTGGTACTGGCCCTGCAGTAGTCGCTGCTCATGGTGTTTCACCAGGAGCCATACCATGAATCTAGACTCTTGGGTGCCCCAGTGCTGCGATCTAAATCTAGTGCCTTCCCCAACTCCAGCCATTCTACCTACAGTAGGGAGCTGCAACCAGTTATGGGAAGTATTTGTGCCTGTGGGGTTTAAATACACCCAATTTACCACACTTTCCTGTGACTGGACGGTTTTGAAAAGGCTAAGCTATGGGCTCACCTGCTTACCTAATTTTGACATTGCTTAAAGGGGTATACCACTGGGCAGATTGAGTTAGGCAGTCTACACATTGCTTACACTAAGTAAGCTGAACTGTGCAATGCTTAGCATTGCTTAATATTTAATTAGCATTATAATTTCCATTTGACATTGATTTATTATTTGTTACATGTTATATCTGTGTCTGGTTTCTGTGATTCATGTGTACGTACACTGTATGGGGTCCTAGGGACTTCACCATTTTATTACAATAACACTTCACATCTGGCCTTACTGCAGTACTCCACTTCACATATTTATGTTATGTAGTAGGTTATACAACATCACTTTCACATGTTCAGTTTGATTTTCTTATGGTGAGGATTTGTTTGTTGAAACCTCAATCTTATGTACTGCCATGGTGGCTTAGTGGTTAACTACTGTGACCCTAGTATACAGGGGCTTGGGTTTGAGCCTTGCAGAGGCTGTTTATTTTGTTGCTGGGCAGAACACGGGCCATTGGATACAGAGTGATTAAGGCACTTTAAAGCAATTGTAAGCGGGTTTGCACATGTTTGCGCAGCAGTCTGGGTAAAATCTAACAAGAAGAAAAAGAGAAAGGATTGACAGTCAGTCAATATATTACAGTCATTAATGTGATCCACAATCAACAACTGCTAAATATATGGTACTAATAGCAAAGTTAAAATGTTTATCAGAGTCAAAATTTATCATATAATTTGTCCTTCCCCACTGGATTAGCCAATTTAACAAGTCCCTTTGCAGACCAACAATTATTATTGGCTGAATCTGACTTGCCTGAGAAAATGCCTAACTGGGATTTCTCTCCAAAAGGCCTAATATCTTCATTTCTGGTGCCTGACTTTCCTTAATGATGTGGATCTCTTTTTTTGGAGTAAAGTTCCATCACAGGAATCTCACTAGGGAGCCACATGCAAGCTTGAATTTTCCCCCATCTCAGACATTTCTGTAAGCAAATTTGCATGATGAGTGGTCATGAGCAGTGTGTGTGTGTGTGTGTGTGTGTGTGTGTGTGTGTGTGTGTGTGTGTGTGTGTGTGTGTGTGTGTGTGTGTGTGTGTGTGTGTGTGTGTGATTCTAAAGAAGAAGAAGCTCTACAATGTGTACAGGCAAATCAGCATGGTCAGGCATGGTATATGTATGATATATGAATCTGTAAGTGTGTAGCGACCATCTGTTGCATACTTGTCTGACAGCCTTCGCATTCCTGCTTCTGTAGTTCATCTGTTAATTGGAGTGGTTTATACAATGTAAGTGAAGATGTTGGTGGGTTCTAGCCTCTTAAAGATCATATGCTGTCTTTGTTTTTTCTACTTTCAGACTGCAAGTGTATAATCAGAATTGCTGTGGGTTTCTCTCATATCACTTGTTTTATTGATTCTGTAGCTCAAACTGTAAATGAAGGGCTTTCCACAGTGTAAGTAGGGAAGTTGCGGGTTTAATGTCCCTCAGAGTTGTATGCTTTTTTTATTTATTGTCTTTCATTTTGCAAGTGTGTTATCATCATTTGCATTGTGTTTCCCCACCACTACTTGTCTTACTCCATCTGTAGCTCAACCTGTAAATAAAGAATGTTATATATTATCATTAGAGGGGATTGTGGGTTCAGGTCCTATCAGGGTCTTGTGTTGTTTTTTTCTTTCATTCTGCAAATGTGTAATCACCAACTGGTGTGTGTTTCCTTAATGCAATTTTTCTCACTGCTTCTGTTTTTGAACCTGTAAATGAAGTGCTAAAGCCATATTAGTGGGGAAGGCAATGTGTTTGGTTTATTCAAATCCAATAGGGGTTTCTTATATACACAGCAATGTTACAGTAGGTGCTTGCTTCTTAACATTTGCAGTGTACTTCTGGTACAGTGGACAAAGTCTGCTGATATAGTAGCTACTTTTGTTTGTTTTATTGCCATTTTTCTCTTCTCCACCCATTATGTTAGTTTACATTTTTTTCAGTTTGTTGGCATTTACATATGCAGTTCATACCACCTTAACCATGGCCATCAACAACACTTTCCTTTGCATCACTGTCAATGTTCTATGTCGCCCTACTACCCCATAATGGTCCTACCTTAATCTTAGTTCCCTTACTAACTTCCTCAAGCTATATTCTCTGCATATATAGTGTATATCAGAAGATAAATAGATCAGATGACATGACACATGACTCTGTAGGGCTACCACTTACCTTCTTCCTCATGCACTACTGTGCTCTGGCAGGGAGGGACGGGCATTTATTTATTTATTTATTTATATTTGTCATTTGTTAACTGAGCCAGTAAGCTTGTCTAAGGACACTTTCAGCCACAACCCCAGCCCTTAGGACAAGAATACTAAAATTTCAATTAAATATACACTTCTTCAAATTTACATTTGAATAAAACTGAAGTGGAACTGGAGACAAAATACAATCTATTAATGAAAACACAGCCTTAATATAGTTGAGGAACGAGCTTTAACATAACATAAGGAAGAAGAAAATTGCCATGTGATCTAAGTTGCATTATGAATTACAGTAAGGCTTGAATAGTTTATGTGGAATTGGTGACATGCAAAGAGATGAGATGCTTGGCTTCAAATGTTTAGATCCACTGTCTAGAAAGAGATTTAATGCTTGATTTCAAACAGGTTATTGATTAGATAGTGATCAATGTTTGTAAGATGGAATTCAATATAGATATATATATATATATATATATATATACATATATATATATATATATATATATATATATATATATATATATACTAAATAACCTATATACGATATATTAAAGAGACAGTTTCTCTTCAGATTGCAGATTAGATCGGAGTATTTGTCACACCCATGGGTAGGGTTTAGAATAATGTCTTAGTCGGTATCCTTCTACTCAATATCTATATATATATATATATATATATATATATATATATATACTAAATATCCTATATACGATATATTAAAGAGACAGTTTCTCTTCAGATTGCAGATTAGATCAGAGTATTTGTCACACCCATGGGTAGGGTTTGGAATAATGTTCTAGCCGGTATCCTTCTACTCAATATAAATATATACATATTAATATATATATATATATATATATATATATATATATATATATATATATATATATACTAAATAACCTATACGATATATTAAAGAGACAGTTTCTCTTCAGATTGCAGATTAGATCAGAGTATTTGTCACACCCATGGGTAGGGTTTTGAATAATGTCTTAGCCAGTATCCTTCTACTCAATATATATATATATATATATATATATATATATATATATATATATATATATACTAAATATCCTATATACGATCTATTAAAGAGACAGTTTCTCTTCAGATTGCAGATTAGATCAGAGTATTTGTCACACCCATGGGTAGGGTTTAGAATAATGTCTTAGCCGGTATCCTTCTACTCAATATATATATATATATATATATATATATATACTAAATAACCTATATACGATATATTAAAGAGACAGTTTCTCTTCAGATTGCAGATTAGATCAGAGTATTTGTCACACCCATGGGTAGGGTTTAGAATAATGTCTTAGCCGGTATCCTTCATATATATCTATATATATATATATATATATATATATATATATATATATATATATATATATATATATATATATATATATATATATATATATATACTAAATAACCTATATACGATATATTAAAGAGACAGTTTCTCTTCAGATTGCAGATTAGATCAGAGTATTTGTCACACCCATGGGTAGGGTTTAGAATAATGTCTTAGTCGGTATCCTTCTACTCAATATATATATATATATATATATATATATATATATATATAAATATATACTAAATAACCTATATATGATATACTAAAGAGACAGTTTCTCTTCAGATTGCAGATTAGATCAGAGTATTTGTCACACCCATGGGTAGGGTTTAGAATAATGTCTTAGCCGGTATCCTTCTACTCAATATATATATATATATATATATATATATATATATATATATATATATATATATATATATAATAAATAACCTATATACGATATATTAAAGAGACAGTTTCTTTTCAGATTGCAGATTAGATCAGATTATTTGTCACACCCATGAGTAGGGTTTAGAATAATGTCTTAGCCGGTATCCTTCTACTCAATACATATATATATATATATATATATATATATATATATATATATATATATATACTAAATATCCTATATACGATATATTAAAGAGACAGTTTCTCTTCAGATTGCAGATTAGATCAGAGTATTTGTCACACCCATGGGTAGGGTTTGGAATAATGTTCTAGCCGGTATCCTTCTACTCAATATAAATATATACATATTAATATATATATATATATATATATATATATATATATATATATATATATATATATATATATACTAAATAACCTATACGATATATTAAAGAGTCAGTTTCTCTTCAGATTGCAGATTAGATCAGAGTATTTGTCACACCCATGGGTAGGGTTTAGAATAATGTCTTAGCCGGTATCCTTCTACTCAATATATATATATATATATATATATATATATATATATATATATATATATATATATATATATATATATATATATATATATATATATATATATACTAAATAACCTATATACGATATATTAAAGAGACAGTTTCTCTTCAGATTGCAGATTAGATCAGAGTATTTGTCACACCCATGGGTAGGGTTTAGAATAATGTCTTAGCCGGTATCCTTCTACTCAATATATATATATATATATATATATATATATATATATATATATATATATATACTAAATAACCTATATACTATATATTAAAGAGACAGTTTCTCTTCAGATTGCAGATTAGAACAGAGTATTTGTCACACCCATAGGTAGGGTTTAGAATAATGTCTTAGCCGGTATCCTTCTACTCAATATATATATATATATATATATATATATATATATATATATATACTAAATAACCTATATACGATATATTAAAGAGACAGTTTCTCTTCAGATTGCAGATTAGATCAGAGTATTTGTCACACCCATGGGTAGGTTTTAGAATAATGTCTTAGATGGTATCCTTCTACTCAATATATATATATATATATATATATATATATATATATATATATATATATATATATATATATATATATATATATATATATATATATATATATATATATGTATATAATAAATAACCTATATACGATATATTAAAGAGACAGTTTCTCTTCAGATTGCAGATTAGATCAGAGTATTTGTCACACCCATGGGTAGGGTTTAGAATAATGTCTTAGCTGGTATCCTTCTACTCAATATATATATATATATATATATATATATATATATATATATATATATATATATACTAAATAACCTATATACGATATATTAAAGAGACAGTTTCTCTTCAGATTGCAGATTAGATCAGAGTATTTGTCACACCCATGGGTAGGGTTTAGAATAATGTCTTAGC